>NC_141544.1:71922774-72120274 GCF_021556685.1 Rattus norvegicus
GGTCTTCTATGCTCAAGCTATGCCTAGTGTGACACACAGTCATCTTCTGCTGCCTGTGGATCCAGATATAGTACCCTTAGCTCCTTCTCGAGCACCACGTCTGCCTGCATGCCACCAGGCTTCCCGTCATGAAGATAATGGACTAGACCTCTGAAAATGTAAGCCAATCCAAAGGACAAAGGAGAGCTGGTTTTAAATTCTTGTTCAGGAGCAGACTTGGCAAGATCTGGATGGGAGCTTGGGCAAAAGCCTCAAAGGAGTTAAAATTTAGGTTCCAGGGAACTTGGTTTTTTCCTTTGAAGAGACTAAAGTCTTCTCTCATAGGTTGGCTTAATTATCTGTTAGATGCTTTTCAGCATCTCCCTTTGTCTAATCTGGTTCCCTTACAGCCTGACAAGTATTTTCAGATATTCATAAATCAGATTCAAATCCTTTCCATAAATATACATTCAAATCTCTAACTCACAGTCTGTTTTGTGAGAAGCCTCTTCTGAAAGCATTAATACCAGAGCAGTTCTAGCAGGTGATATGGAACTTTGTCACTGGCAGTCAGAAGCTTTCTACAAATGCTGTGTAAGACTTTAATGACCAGTGAATATATTGCCATAGCCCATCAGCAGCCCAGGGAGTGTACTGACAGTTGAAAAGTTGTAGGACAATAGATGTATTGAAGATTGTGGGTTCAGATAGCTTTGGTTATGTGCTGTTAAGGCATTTGAGAAAAACAATGAATAGAGATTAATTAATCTACCATTTAAGGCAAACTGTGAAGTTCAAAGATATCGTGGGTAGAGAAGCTTAGGACTAAACTTAGAGCATAATTTTAAGTATAGTAGGGTTTTCATAGAAGATGGACATGCTGACCCTGACACATCTGCTTCCCTGAGATATGGCTTTAACTAGAAAAGCACAAGCTTCTGATGCTTATAGTACTTCATCTAGGTTGATGCATTAGAAAAGAAGCATACTTTGTGAAGCACTATCCCACTCTTGCCCAGGTTATCTTGAAGCTTACTATGTAGCCCAGCCTTACCTTCCCATTGTGCACTGGCTGCAAATACTTAAACATCTTGAACCTTTGATTTTCTCCGAGTCTCAGAAGAGCTCTGTTCCTTGCTGCTGAAAGCTACCATTTTCCCTTGAATTACAATATCGTGCGTCCTACTTTTCTTTTTTTTCTCCCCAACTTCTGTTTTCCATTATCCTCCTGACCATCAAACCAATATCAAAGATCATGCTGATAGAAAATGCACACATGCCTCAATCCTGAAGGGCTTAGAAAACATGTGCCTGTAGAACTCAGGAGTATACAGTAAGAAATAGGAGTTAAGACAGAAATTTGTATGAAAGAGAATTTATTAATATGGAAAGTACTTCCATATTAATATGGACTTAATGCCTTATAAAGAGCACAGTGAAACATGTTAAGGTGCAGCTAGACTAGAACTTAGAAGTTTAGGAAAAGCTACGGGTCATATTGAATAATAAAAAGGTCTAAAATCATGGCTCATAATGTAAAAATAATGGCTCAAAAAGTTCACAGAACTCATATTAGAAGAGACATGCTATGAAAAGCAGAAACTACCTTCTAACCATGTTCCACTTAGGAATCCACAGGGATCCATTTATTGGGTAATAAAGGAGGTATTGATGGGAAAGGGAGGTAAATTCATAAAGAAGTATGTAGTGGCTGTCCTCTCTAAGCTAGTGCCAGCAGGAAGGTGGTCTTACAGAATGGAGAACCCTAGCAGAAACAAAGGAGATGCCAAAGCAATGGGTACCCAGTGGTAGGCTTTTACTATTGGATACCGCATGGTCACAATTATAAGTGTGTCTGGTGGTTTGAAAGAGAAATTCCCTCCAAGGCTCATGAAGTCAAATGCTTGGTTGTGAACTGGCTATGCTCTTTGGAAAGGTTACGGAACCTTTAGGAGGTAGAGACTTGCTTGAGGAAGTAAGCAATCAGGCTAAGGATTTGAGGTTTTGTAACCCTTGCCTCATTTACTATTCTTTCTCTGCTTCTTATATTCAGGCCTCTGCTTCTTGACTATGGCTAGCCTCCCACTCCTGCTCCTATGCCTCTCCAACATGATGGATTTTTTCCTCTTTGGAACGGTAAACTAAATAAACACTTGTCTCCTCTAAATTGTCTTTAGTTGTGGTATACTATCACAGCAACAGGAAAGTAATTAATGCAGTGGCCATTCCTGAATAATAACCAGAAAGGCCTGACCCACACTGGTCCATGGAAATGAATAATAGGGTACCTATAGTCAACCATCAAAGATATGCTTGATAGATCCATTCAAGATAGAGAATAAGAGCATTGAGAATTTATGGTAAGGTCACAATACCTTATCCAGTTTCAGGAAGCAGAGTCAGTTGTCAATTTCAGATTTCACTGCTTAATAGATAAGATAGATATCTGAGAAAAAGTAACTTATAACCTCACATCAAGTATAGGCACTTGGTTCTTCCTCAAGGAACCTATAACTAGTAATTATATCTTGGATAAGAGAGACTTTGTGGTCATCTTGACTAGTGTTTAAAAAGTCTAATTTGACAATGACTTCTAGGGACATTCAGTGGGCATCTACGAGAACCCATCAATAATTAGAGAGCTAATTTCATAGTAAGTTCACAGGTTTGGGAGTTAGTAAGTGACCCTTTACTAGTCCTCAAACATAAAACAATGTGAGTTTGTTGGGTACTTGGTGAACTGTTATGTTTGCTCATTGGCCTTTGAACAAGTAAGTTGCTCTTTCTACTGAATAAGACTGCTCTCAGGACCTTAGAGAAACCCAATGGATCCATGGGTCTTTTTTCCCCACTGAATCGTCCACATCTATCACCAATGTAGTTCTAGAACATGTGGGCAGATCTTAGTGGATGGTAATGCTCTACTTACAATTAAGTAATTAATAGCCCTATTTACAATTGCTGTACTACTAACACTGTTAGAGCAGATTAACAGCTCTGGATCCATTAATCTGGAAACTGACCTTTCTAGTTGTTTTCAGGAAGATGAATCAGGATCTGTGTCTTCATTTGGAATGAACATAGTAAGCATTTACTTTTCTGCCCTTTGTTACAATATAGTCCCAAAGAATATAAATGTTTTAAGATTATTTTTCTTCCCTTTCATGTATTGGGAATGAGACCAGGGCCTTGTAGAAGATAAGCAGTCTCTGTCCCCAAGGTACCCCTCCAACCTCTAATTTTTTTTCTTCTGATGAACATTATTGTGATGACACTGGTTTAATTAGGTTGAATAAGAAAGAAATGAGAAGGGCCTTGGAGACCTTGGTAAAATGCATGTATTTCAAAGAATGGAAGATAACTGTCATGATTATTCAGGGATATAACATGTAGTTTTAAAACATATAGTTATTTTCAACATATTCAGATATTCTTTTGAAAAAAAGAAGAGATATTGCATTTCACATTTTCCACTTTTGAGGCCTCTGTGGTTTCTGAGAATAGCATATTTCATACTTGGCACAGGCCACAACCCATGCCCCAAGCAACAGAGAAGATGACTAACTTTAATTAAAACTCTGAATAAGAAAAGGTTCTGTAGTATATCTGGAACATATGGCCCTGAAGAACTAATGTTATATATGTATGATGTGAAAAGCTGTCTGAAGGTTTTGGAAAACCCCAGTAGGAAAACTACAATGTGAACTCTTAAGATTCTCAAGCAAGACAATTTCTTCTACAGGAGAGAGCTGGAGTCCTACCTATTATTGGAAAATTATTCTGGCTGTGTTACTGGACTTGACAGAGAAAAATATCAGTATCAATTGACCATGCATTTGAAAATTGTCCATGTCGGCTATCTGATATATCAAGTAATAAGGTTGGGCTGAATGAATAACCACTCATTGTGGAATGGAAGGGCTTATCTGTGGGCTTTCAGACAAGCAGAACAAGAAAGCACACCTTGGTGGCAGTTGCCACAGACTTCCATCGTAGCTACTGTGTTACCTGGGATTCTTTCCCTCAGCTCACTCTTGGAGCCAAAGAAAGAAACATCTCATCAACTGACCAAAGAGAAGGAGGACAAGGCTTTTTCATACATAGTTTGGGTATGTAGCTGTTAGCTGAGGAGGGACTTCTACAACTCTCTAGTCCCATATACTTCCAATCAGTGTCAGGAGGACACAGGTGTCTCTCCTTTTTGCAAAATAAAAAGGCACCATTGCAGGTAAGAATAAAATGGAAATACAGGAAGTTTCCTACCATGCAGATGGAATTTAAATGCCTTTGGAGCTCATAATATTGCCCGTTGGAGATTGTTCATCAAGGAAGAGACATTAAATAGCTAAGTAGACAAAATGACTCAGCCATCTGTTGTCACCCAGCCTGTGTCATCGATGACCAGAGTGTTGGCATAATGGATCCATTACATTAAATCCTTCCCAAGGATGACTCAATGGCATTGGTCCTCACTAACCAGCTGTTGATGCCACCTACATTCAGATGGGTTCATTCCACCTCCAAGCCTTTGTCACTGTTCCACAAAGCAGTCCCCTAAACCCTACCTGACAGACTCACAGACCTTTGCATCTGTGAACAGTGCAAACAATTTTTAATTCTCAGAAATAATTTCATCTCTCAAGGACACCAAACAGCCAGAAAGGGACAAGCTGATTATTTCAGAACTTATTTATCCCAGAAATGGTAGTGATTCATCCTGACTGGGAAAAACACGTATTCTGGTGTCAATTTCCTTTTCCCTGTTGCTGGGTTTCTTTCATCCATCAGTACCATCAGAAGGTTTCCTAGAACATCAAGCTATGCCATGTACTTGAAACATTTCAACATGTGTGCAATCCAGTATCAGTGTATTTTTCTGACACTAATTAGCATCCATTTAACTTCAGTGTATACTGACCACATAAAGATGTCCCCAGGAATCATTCTAAGGGAAGATTAGAAACCAGGATGGAAACTTTAGAACACAAATGCAGAAGCATGGGTAGGAAAAGGAAAGGAATTGCAAAACCAGACAGAAAGATGGACCAGAGATGAAAAATGATTTCGTTAAACAGGTGGAGATGTTAAGCTACTCAGAGAGTTTAGGTAGCAGTATGGTTCACTGGGGAATTCTCACCTAACTTCAACTCTCTTTTTGAAACAGTATACATCTCTCTCTCTCTCTCTCTCTCTCTCTCTCTCTCTCTCTCTCTCTCTCTCCCCACCCCTCTCTATCTCTATTTATATATATTTAATCCACCATGTTGAATATATCCTTCTCTTGAGAACTTGAGTTAGGGAACAGCAGACAGGAACAGTTAACAGTGGAAAGGGTATGGAGGCTGGAGGCTGCACAGTGAACCAAAGGGTTGAGACAAGGGTAGTAGAAGTGGAGGTTAATTTAAATTCACTCCTATCAATAACAGATGGCTATTTAGTTGTTAGACCAAAGTGAAGCAAGTGTCTTGGAGAAAAGACCAAAAGGAAAGGCAATGTGATGGCTCAGTGTGAGATACGCTTGGACAGTAGATGAGGAAGTCAGCATACAAAACAGAATATTCCCAGCCCAGGGAATATTCTATTTGTTAGAGTAAATAGTCCTCTTCTCTGTGTAACCTGAATGAAATGCTGGGTAATCAGAAGAACATGCCTGAAACAGAAGTTTTCCAGGTAAACCTCATGTTTCCTTTTCTAATTTTTGAGATTATAATATAATTGTATAATCTTCCCTTTCTCTTCCTTCCCTCCAAACCCTCCTGTGTACTTCTCCCTTTCTTCTTGTAAATGTCTCTATACATGAATATATAGAAAATAAGTGTAAATGCAACCTGGTCAGTCTGTATACTGTATAATATCACTTGTGTGTATCTGTTTTCAGGACTTGCTCCCAATATAGTGATCCTCTGTCATCTCTGTACCTGCCTAGCCTATCTGTCTACACATCCTGACCAATTTTCTCTATTCAACCCTCACTGGGATGAGGAGACCCAAGTGTTCCCCAAGACCTGATTAACATAGCCTAAATTACTTTTAATTCTTTCCATTATTAAGGTGATTCTTGTGAACTGATCATTTCCACATTGCCAACTTACCAATAAAAATCTCATGATTAATTATTCTTATTAAATTTCTTATGAGTTATCTTATTTTCATAGGTATGATAATTTGTTTTGAACTATCCTTTACTTGTCTAAAACAAGTAGAAATGGACCATAAAAGCTGGTTTTAACTTTAGCAGGTGACTAATAGCTTGTTTTTCTTTGGGATCTTACAATAGAACATTTTCACCTCAGCACTGCATTAGTCCTTAAGCCTGAGAATTAGAGCAGTAGTATACCATATTAACATGTTTATTTCAATCACTTTAGACTATTGGCTTGTAAGGGCTTGCTACACAAATCTGAGATTAATACAGCAGGGTATATATCAAGAACAAGCTTGGAGTTTTCAAATACAGGCTTTCTATCACTGTTGACAAACTGCTTGAGATAAAAAGCTTAAAAAATGGTTTGTTTTATCTTACATTTCATGGTCAGTAAACCATACTGCTTTGGACCTGTGGTAAAGCACCTATTAGGGTAGGAGTTTTATCTTACATTTCATGGTCAGTAAACCATACTGCTTTGGACCTGTGGTAAAGCACCTATTAGGGTAGGAGTATGTGGAGGAACAAGATCTCATGGTGACCAGAAAGCAGAGAAACAGAGGGGCTAGTGTTTCAACATCCACTTTAAGGCACAATCCAATGACCCAAATCCCTTGCAGTAGGTCCCACCTCTAAAAAGTTCCATCAAATAGTGCCATAGCTGATGCCAAAGTTTTAGCACATGGCCCACTGGAGACCCATTTTACCATAGCAAAACAGAAGCTGTTGTACACTAGAAGAATATCTACATCAGAGAAACTTCATCTCAACCTTAAGGTCTAGTTTGTGATCCTTCATCTACCCGAATCATGTAGGAAATATGAATTATAATATTTCTGCAGTCAACTTGTCATATGCTTCAATCAAATAATCTGGGTTCTACTAGGGTTAAAGTGGATACTTAGGGACTATGGTCTAGACAATTTGATACATTAAAAGTTCAACAAAAGCCCCATGGAAGAAGTCCACTATACAAATACAGAATGGGTTTGTTATGAAAAGCCATAGCAATTAATTTTATTTCTCTAAGTTTCAGTTTTCTCTGGGCAAAGCAAGCAAATTGAATTGGCCAATTTTCTAATTTGATGGATGTTTATCGTCCAAATGCCAGTCATACAGCATATTATCACTTGCATTCATTTTATTAGTAAATACTGTCACTTTCTCTTTAGAATGCATTGTGGATACAATTATTGCTTACCTGTTTTTTTTTCTTCTTTTACCCAATTGGTAAGATATAATTGCCCACCTAAACATACAAAGCCCAGTACCATCCATCCCTTAAGAACATTAATAACAACCTGTAAATACACAGAGCAGAATCTTAACGTAACCTGCCATGGCTTCTCTCCCTCTCCCTCCTGTCTCTTCCTGTCTCCTCCTCTTCCTTCAAGCTCTTCTCCCACCCATCCTTCCTTTTCATCCAATGACAGGCCTTCTTCTATCCTGTACCTGCCCCACCTGTATTTTACAATTTAAATGGGAGAAGGTTCTGGTGAAGTCACCTGAGTCCTGAGTATGTGACTAGGCAGCTGTCCTGGGGCAGTGGAATTAGCATCAAAATACAGATAACTCCAGGGCAAACCACAACATTTCCCCCTTTTTGACCAGTTAAAAGGCCTTTTCACTTATATATAAATTGAGTACAATTATTAGAATTCTATAATTTATAAAACATGATATACTCAACACCCAGTCCATCACTATATCAGTTAAACAGAACATTTAGTTATCCATTTCAGCTTAAGAAAGGCTTAAAATCTATATTATGTCTTGGCTAGTTTGTATGTGATAACTATCCAATAAAATATATATTTCCAGAGTTCATAGCCTGATAGGCTATGAAACTATAATCAGTCTTCAACCCCGTCAGAAATCTAAGAATGACCAAATATCTATACAGATAGGAAGCCTAACACGGCTTCCAGAACTGAGAGGTTGTAGAGACAAATCTCCACTAGTACAGTCCCCTGTTAGCAACATGTGAGCTCAAGTCTTCAGCCTTCTGGACCAAAATCAACTGACAGACTGTTGAAATGCAGATTTTTGAAGGGCTGATCACCCTGTCTCGGCAGAGCTTGTCAGTCAACTATTCTGCATAATTTGTCCTTTTCTGGACAGCATAGTATGCAGATGAAACAGACAGTTTTGTCCAGTAGCTGCCTAGTCACAAAGTATTGCCTTACCTGGAGGTAGAGATGTCCAAATTCTTCATTAAATCTGCCAAAGGGGGACTGTTAGGAGCAGATATGTCTCAACAAAAGATAAATAACTTTAAATCTCAAATTTTGTGGATTTCTGAGGATTTTGAAAACCATCTATCTATATAAAGTTATCTGTACTGTTGTCTCCATATCCTAAATATTATCTTGAAAGTATTCTCACACAAAGTCAGAGCCATGAACTATTTGGCCATTAACTCACATGTTTAATCAACTCAGAAATTTGCAATGACATCAATAGAAGGACTGGCTCTGAACCTTGTACTTTTAAACTTTATTGACAAATAAATTCTATACCAAAGCAAAGATAGGATTTTTAGCTTAGTTACAAAATGAGATTATGACTGTACAACTCAATCTAGCTAATTCCTCCCTGTTAAATTACAACCAATTTTAAATTCTCATAAAAACAACTTTAGAATAACTACTTTCAGTCCCCTAAAAGTCCAGGGAATTGGGGCAATGACTCCTCCATAACTTCTTCAAGCTGTACATGGGCGTTGAGATATCCTTGTAGGGGTAGACAGTAGGAAGAATGAGGCAAATGCTGCAGCCAATGGGTCCTGACTGAACCCAGCTGAAAGTCCTTGAGACCAGGAATCCAAGCAGGCACATTCTGCAAAATACAACTCTCAAGACAAAAGTTTAGAATCGAAATATCTTGTTTGATTCTCCTGAATCAATTTTTTCAGATGGTCTACCTCTATCAAATCTGATCAGTATGACTCTGTTAGGTTTCCAGAACCTAATCACACTTTTTAAAAACACAAAGACAAAATCTTTCTCCCAAAATACTGTGTTCCTTAGTCTGTAACCAGAAAAGCTTGTATCTTGCACTCTCTCCCAGAGTAATAATATAACCATAAAACTCAAAGTCACACCCATTATGAAAATTAATTTTTTAAAAAAGGAAATAAGCTAAATAATGAGTCTGATAGGCTTTTGTACTCTGTGATATCAGGAAATTAACCCAAAATTCCTGTGGAGCCCATGTTAAGAGAACTGAGCTTCCTGTGGTGGTAGATAACAAAAATAACCACAAACCCTCACTAGCGGGCCATATGGCTATATGGCCTTTAGTGGGGTAATTCGTGAAACAAACTAAACACCTATCAATTTTAGTACCAATATGCAACATATCAAACCAGGACTTTAGCCCAGAATATAACCATTTGTTAAGCTCTCTACCTGGAGCCACAGATTTTTTTTTATTTTTTTATTTTTTTTTTATTAACTTTATTTCTTATTTACATTTAGAGTGTTATTCCCTTTCCCGGTTTCCGGGTCAACATCCCCCTAACCCCTCCCCCTCCCCTCCTTTATGGGTGTTCCCCTCCCCATCCTCCCCCCATTGCCGCCCTCCCCCCAACAATCTAGTTCACTGGGGGTTCAGTCTTAGCAGGACCCAGGGCTTCCCCTTACACAGGTGATCTTAATAGGATATTCAATGCTACCTATGAGGTCAGAGTCCAGGGTCAGTCCATGTATAGTCTTTAGGTAGTGGCTTAGTCCCTGGAAGCTCTGGTTGCTTGGCATTGTTGTTCATGTGGGGTCTCGAGCCCCTTCAAGCTCTTCCAGTTCTTTCTCTGATTCCTTCAACGGGGGTCCTATTCTCAGTTCAGTGGTTTGCTGCTGGCATTCGCCTCTGTATTTGCTGTATTCTGTGTCTCTCAGGAGCGATCTACATCCGACTCCTGTCGGCCTGCACTTCTTTGCTTCATCCATCTTGTCTAATTGGGTGGCTGTATATGTATGGGCCACATGTGGGGCAGGCTCTGAATGGGTGTTCCTTCTGTCTCTGTTTTAATCTTTGCCTCTCTATTCCCTGCCAAGGGTATTCTTGTTCCCCTTTTAAAGAAGGAGTGAAGCATTCACATTTTGATCATCCATCTTGAGTTTCACGTGTTCTAGGCATCTAGGGTAATTCAAGCATTTGGGCTAATAGCCACTTATCAATGAGTGCATACCATGTGTGTTTTCCTGTGATTGGGTTAGCTCACTCAGGATGATATTTTCCAGTTCCAACCATTTGCCTATGAATTTCATAAAGGCATTGTTTTTGATAGCTGAATAATATTCCATTGTGTAGATGTACCACATTTTCTGTATCCATTCCTCTGTTGAAGGGCATCTGGGTTCTTTCCAGCTTCTGGCTATTATAAATAAGGGTTCTATGAACATAGTGGAACATGTGTCTTTTTTATATGATGGGACATCTTTTGGGTATATGCCCAGGAGAAGTATAGCTGGATCCTCAGGCAGTTCAATGTCCAATTTTCTGAGGGACCTCCAGACTGATTTCCAGAATGGTTGTACTAGTCTGCAATCCCACCAACAATGGAGGAATGTTCCTCTTTCTCCACATCCTCGCCAGCATTTGCTGTCACCTGAGTTTTTGATCTTAGCCATTCTCACTGGTGTGAGGTGAAATCTCAGGGTTGTTTTGATTTGCATTTCCCTTATGACTAAAGATGTTGAACATTTCTTTAGGTGTTTCTCAGCCATTCGGCATTCCTCAGCTGTGAATTCTTTGTTTAGCTCTGAACCCCATTTTTAACAGGGTTATTTGTCTCCCTGCGGTCTAACTTCTTGAGTTCTTTGTATATTTTGGATATAAGGCCTCTATCTGTTGTAGGATTGGTAAAGATCTTTTCCCAATCTGTTGGTTGCCGTTTCGTCCTAACCACAGTGTCCTTTGCCTTACAGAAGCTTTGCAGTTTTATGAGATCCCATTTGTCGATTCTTGATCTTAGAGCATAAGCCATTGGTGTTTTGTTCAGGAAATTTTTTCCTGTGCCCATGTGTTCGAGATGCTGCCCTAGTTTTTCTTCTATTAGTTTGAGTGTATCTGGTTTGATGTGGAGGTCCTTGATCCACTTGGACTTAAGCTTTGTACAGGGTGATAAGCATGGATCAATCTGCATTCTTCTACATGTTGACCTCCAGTTGAACCAGCACCATTTGATAAAAATGCTATCTTTTTTCCATTTGATGGTTTTGGAGCCACAGATTTTTATTTAACCTTAATACCTTCTATAATAAATGTCTGCATTCACTCCGCCTGATGTTACAGACATTCATAACAACTCTCTACTAGGAGTCAGTGACTAATTTTTCCCTAAGTTCTGAACCATGGATGAAAATCCCCACGTGATTCGAGTAATCTCTGTACTCTCCTTAAAACAAACTTAAACACCTTCTATCAATTCTAATACCAATAAGCAATTTATCAAACAAGGACTTTAGCCCAAAATATATCAATGTTTCAAGCTCTCTACTCGGAGCCACAGATTTTTATTTAACCTTAATAACTTGTAAATACGTTCTATCAATTCCAATATCAATAGGCAACTTAAAAATCAGGACTTTCGCCCAAAATATATCCATCTGTTAAGCTCTCTACCTGGAGCCACAGATTTTTCTTTAACCTTAATAACGTCTATAATATATGTTTGCATTCACTCTGCCTGGTGTTACAGATGTTTATCACAACTTTCTACTTGGAGTTAGTGACTAATTTTTCCCTATCTAAGTGCTGAACCATGGGTGAAAATCCCCAAGTGACTCAGGTAATCTCTTCTTTCTAAAACAAACTTAATCACCTTTTAATAATAACTGTCATTAAGAAGTAGCTTGACTAACTAGGATTTCAACCCAAAATTCCTGTGGAGCCCACATTAGAAGAAATATGAGTATCCTGAAAGACTTTCTAAACAACTTTCTTTAAAAAGCAGTTTTTAATCTCTAACTCTCTGATCTGCCATTACTATCACACAGCAGGGGACCTCCAGCCTGCCAGCCCGGGCTACCTGCCTATTTCTTTGTTTAAATTCCCCACACTGGCGAATATCACCTGACTTAACATGGTGCTGGCCTCCTCTTAAAAAATAAAAACTTTCTCTCAACTCTTAGGATTACTAGTGGATTCTTGCCCACAGGTTGGTTTGCCATCTGTTGTTGTAAAAAATATAAAAAAATAGAAAAAAGTAGGATTGTCTTTTATCCCTGCTAGGTCCAGCACCTTGGTGCTCCAAGATATCTGTTGGATATCTTAATTCTCAGTCAGCAAAGCGTCTCACCTGCTCTGCTCCATCCCCTTCACACTGCAGAAGGCTTGCTCTCTGATAGGCAGCAATCTCTCTACCTATTTAGTTTTCAAGAGGTTTCCATGCCAGAAACACATCCCAACGCAGTGGTGGCCCAGACCAGCTGCCCCACACTCCATTACACTTAAATCTACACATGAAAGACCACACAACACAATAACCTTTGACCCAATTGGTGAGATATAATTGCCCACCTAAACATAAAAAGCCCAGTACCATCCATCCCTTAAGAACATTAATAACAACCTGTAAATACACAGAGCAGAATCTTAACGTCACCTGCCATGGCTTCTCTTCCTCTTCCTTCTGCTTACCTGGTTTTATTATCCGGCTGTCAGGACAGATCTTGACTCACGATAGTCCTGGCTGTTCTGTGTCTCCTTCAGTGTCCAGTGAAAGCTAATCTTCATGTTTCAGCTAGTGATGTCTTTCTATAACTGATCAAGGTTCTCTTATTATGAAAGGTAAAATTCCAGTTCTTTTTTTTAAATTAATTGTGCATTCATATATGACCTAAGCCATGTCCATCACCCCTGTCTTTTGACATCACCGGCTTCCTCCTGTTTGTCCATTACTAAAGCATATTCTCCTATAGAGGGCTTTTATATAAGGAATTTTGCCTGTCAAATATATAAAACAATTATTTTAGGGCTGGTGAGATGGCTCTTTGTGCAAAGATGCTTGCTGCCAAGACTGATTCCTGGGAGTGACACTGCTGAAGGAGAGAAGGGACTCTTCAAGTCGGTTTCTATCATGCTGCACATGCTACAGCTCAGCCACCCCCACCTCACACAGACAAACCAACAAGTCAGTAAAGGTAACGTTAAAGAGAAGACATAAATGGACTCCATTTCCTGGCTGCCATCACCTCACAGTTCAGCTATCACCTTTTCATGGAAGCGTTTTTTGCTCCACCCACTTGGAGTTTGTTATGATACCATCTCTTCTTTCCCTGCTCTCTTTCTCTTTGCCTCCCTCAGTTCCTTACACAACAACCACATACCTACTGTTTGTGTCCATTTGAAAATAGAGCCTTGGACTTCTATGGTTACTGTAGTGCTTGAAACAGTAGCTGGGATGCAACTGGAATTCAAAACTGTTTGTTGAATGGAGGAAGGTAAAGAATGTCTACTCTTTGGAGAGTCAAAATGAAAACAAAAACAAAAACAAAACCCCTCAACCTCCAGTAGCCCCCCCTTTGAGTATTATACGATGCTTTTGTGTGGAGGGGGAAAATTCTATATCAAATTTGGCAAGGAATTCTGTCTGCTTTTCTCTTTCTTGAATGGAATTGTGCTGTCATGTGTCCCATGGCCTTTCATTGAATGGGTGTTTCTATGGTTACCATGTTATTTCTAGTCAGAATCCTGTTGAGGAGAAACCTGAATTTGGTATCTCAGGAAGTCAAGATTCCCTTGACATCCTATAAAGATACCAATGAATTTCCACAAATCAGTTTCCTGCATTATTCAGTAAATTAGTTAGGGAGATGGATTGAAAGACATCTTTGGGGTTCAACTCTAGAGTTCTGAAAAATACACCACAGGAAATAAATAAAAGGAGTTACCACTGTGTTTGTGTGGCAGTGATGGTCCCAGTGAAATCAATCCAATAATTCTTTGCCTCCTACTAAGGGGTCCTGACATCCTAAGTGTCACCGCGCCCCCATGTATCTAATCATGCTGTAAACTCCGTATGCTGTTTGTTCTCTCTCTTTTATTCTGGGAGCAGAAATACAATTTCAGATGAATATACTTCTCTAGCCTAATTTGTTAGCTCACCCCAGAAATCAACTGAACTATGCCTAATGATTGCATTCAGTGAGAACATCAGGGGCTGGCTGTGCTGTTGCTCGGAGCAGCTAGCCACGGAACTTAGAAACATGCTGTACTTCGTGTGCTCAAATTCTACATGCCTAGAGAATCACTAAGGGGACAGAATGTTGCTCCTGCTTCAGTCTCATTTTCCTTTGGTGTTCCCTATTTGATCCTGTCTGGTTTTTATTTTATTTGTCTCTAAGCTTGCTTCTATTACTTATAATCTGCCCTAGGGCAAACCATATACAGCTGTATCCTTATTGAATTATGAAAACGCAGAAGCATTTCTGCAACTCTACAGGCATTGCTATAAAGTCTTTAGAATAAGGAAGATTGCAGAATGCAAATTAATTTGCATGTGTATGATACAAATAAGAGAAAAATTTCATGCACTACTCCTCCTCCTCTATAAGGAACTCCAAACCAGGGTCAACATAATCTGAAAAATATTACTTAACTTTTGGTATAGTCTTTCCAAAATACAGAACAGGGAATTACATTTTAGGTCCTACAGCAATATATACATCCCATGTGCCCTATAGTCTCTGTTTCCTGGCTTCCCTCATAGGCTAACTCTGCTGGCCCAAATGTCTTTTTAGCAAACAGTAGCCTTGGAATAACTAAATTTCTATTCACTTATACACCTGTTGTCGTTAAAATATAAAAAATAAAAAGAATAGGGTTGTCTTTTATCCCCACTAAGTCAACACCGCAGTGCCCCAAGATATCTGCCAGACATCTTGCCAGAAGCACACATTCCAACTCTGTGGCAGCCCAGCCCAGCTGCCCCACACTCCATTACACTTAAATCTCTACATGAAAGAACACACAGCACAATAACCGTTAGCCCAATTGATAAGATATAATTGCCCACCTAAACATACCAAACCCAATACACATCCATCCCCTAAGAACATTAATAACAATCTGTGAATACACAGAGCAGAATCTTAATGTCACTTGCCATATTCTCTTGCCACGGCTTCTCTCCCTGTCAGTCCCGTCTCCCCCTCCTTTCCGTTCTAGTCTCCTCCTCTTCCTTCAAACCTCTCTCCTGCCTATCCTTTCTTTTCATCCAATGACAGGCCTCCTTCTATCCTGTACCTGCCCCTCACCTGTATTTTACAAATTCAATGGGGAGAAGGTTCTGGGTGAAGTCCCCTGAGTCCTGAGTACGTGACTAGGTAGCTGTCCTCGAGGCAGCAGAATTAGCATCAAAATACAGATAACTCCAGGGCGAACCACAACATACACCCAACATTTATTGAGCACATGTTATGTGCCGTGTATTCCTCTGGTAGGAATGATTACTGGTCTCTAAGTTTAAGGGAAATGAACATGTAATTCAATACTCCAAAGCAACAGAAAAGATGATATAACAATCACATCATCAGACAAGATGTTGTCAGTTCCCTGAAACAAATAGCAGCATGGACATGGAATCGTTGCTGATCTCTCTGGATAACTTTATCCCTCATTTCCTTGGTGAATAGCCTCATTGATTCCTCATCATTAAAGTTTTCCCTACACTACCTTCCCAAATTCAAAATAACCTAAAGCGAGGCTCCAACCTGACTTAAAATCTCTTCTTGCAGATGTATTTTGTAAGTAAACTGCTCTGTGTGTCTGGCACAGCTCATTACCTTCCTGACTAAGAGCTATGCCGTTTTCTAAGTCTATCTTCGCACTAAGTATCTGCTACTTCACAAATAATACATAAAAATTGGTGGTGACTGCTTGACTGATCATGGTCTACCCCACTGGGTTCTGAAACATATCTTCCATTTTTGTTTCCTAGGGAAAATGGCAAATACTTCACAGGATAATTGAAAAGTTAGTTTGGCAGTTTTTAGCAAAGATTTTTTTTTTAAAGATTGAATAAGAGTGGATAGAATCAATGCTTAGGTAAAGGGGTTTCTGGGTTTGTGTAGAGAGAAAAATACAACATCTCATGTAGGTCAAAAGACAGTGCAGCTGTTTGGATCCTTATTCAGTTGAACATGGATGAAAAGGAATCTTTGCTAATACAATAAACAAGAGTCCCATAGTCAGCTCTGAGACAGGTCTCTTTCTGAATGAGCCTAAGGAGGCACAGTTGTGATTACTTTCAGCCAGAAAATGGCTCCAATACCTATAGGAAGCTCCCTTAATTTTTTTCTCTGATACCAAAATGGGAGTGTTAGGATACTACAGGGCTCGTGGCTGAGTCCCTTTGGCTTGGAGTTCTGATGACTGAAGCTGTCTCAAGATCTCACAGGGTAGGCTGAGCAAGGCTCAGTGTGTGCTCTGATCGTTTCCTGGAACTTCCTGTTGGCTGTGTTACTGTATTTACTGCACTATGAGTGCTTGACTGTTGATTAGAATGCTATGTAAGGCTAACCATGGATCCTGAAATGCTAGACACTAGCATAATAAGATTCTAGCACAACATAAACACACTTTAGATTGGGATAGATTTATTATGATTTGTGTGTGTTTGTGTGTGTGTGTGTGTGTGTGTGTGTGTGTGTGCGTTTTGCCTTGATGTATGTCTGTGCATCACTTCCATGCCTGGGAAGAGTCTAGAAGAAGCCATTGAATTCCCTAGAACTGGAGTCTCAGGTGAAAGTGAGTAACTATATGGCTGTTGGGAGTAAAACTCAGGTCCTCCAGTTAACAGTCAGTGCTCTCAACCGCTCAGCTCTCTTCAGCTTCAACAGGCTTAAGATAAGCTGTATAAGTCATGTTCGAGATGGTGTGCAAAACTAACACCAGTGAAGCTCTCTAGTCTTTGCATTCAGTTATACCTATGCACTGGAAACAAAACCAAAACCCATAAAAAAAACCTCTTGAACTAATTTTCATGTCTCAGTAATTCTAATTACCTGCTAATTTAACTTTCAGATTTTGGGGCCTACCCAAAAGCCAAAATATGTTAAATATGGCAAATTTGTATAGTATCATAAATTCCTGGTTTATTATTATCAAGTATTTGTAATGTGATTAATTTTTTAAAGTGGTGCCTGCAGTTGATCCGTACAAATAACAGCACACTGGCCCGTGTTTCTTTTCCAGATCCGCTATGTCCATGGCCTGGAGCACAATTCAGGATTCCCAGGACACCTGAAATGTAATTTAATCTTATTGTGTCCTCCCAGAAAAGTCATGGGCTTATTTATTTATTACTGAGCATGAGACCTGACCCTGAGCCTACCAGGCTGATGAAAATGTAAGGTTTCTTTCCATGCAGTTCAATTACAAAACCCCCTATCCAACTTCTAGTTTAGAAATTATTTTCCTGGACGCTGGGAACTCTGGAGTGGACTAGAGGTTGGGAATCTTGTGAGGCTTCAATAGTAGAAACTGGAGCAGTTTCCTACTCTTTGTTGCTCATGCTGTTTTGGCTAAATGGTCTGGCTGTAAGGTTATCCATCCCACGTAAAATGAAGAGTAGCAAAGCCAGGAGCAAAACAAACCTTCTATCTCTCACTGCCTCCCAGTGTAAGAGGAGACGTCCACAACAGTTTTGTCTTGACCACTTATGATTTTAGAAAACTACTAGTTTGGCTGTTAGCGCAGTACAGTTCTGCTCAGGCCATGGGACTTGGAGAACTCTAAAGAAATTTGAGGAGGAATCACATGACCTAATGTGTTTTCTTTGTGTAGTCTGCCCTAAAGCTGAGCCTTGACTGTGGGCCTCTGGCACATGGGGCCTTGCTAGGCATTTCCCTGTGAGAATGAAATAGGGCTTCAGACTTGACTCTACCAATGACAATTCTAAACTAATTGATTGACTGTCTTTATTATTTCTATTGATATAAAAGATTTCTTTTTAAAGGTTTGTTTTATTTTAGTTTTAACAGAGAAGATTGCCAAAGGATTTGAGATTTTAAAGTGATTCAAAATTGGTTTTTAGAAACACCTGAGAGTTGTATAAATTTTAAGGCAAAAGTCTCTTTTTGTTCTGAACATCTTACAGTTATTAAAGCACTGATTTTTATTAAATATGAAAATTGACAAACTGACAAAGATTAGAAACAGCTTGAGACAAAATTGGGAGCAGTTTTGCTCAGGGGATGATAACAACAAGATACAGGCAGTGGCTAGCAACCTGTGGGGCTACATGACTGTCAGCAGAAATGCAGGGGGCAGGGCAATGGTGACCAGAGTAAGCTCCGAAGTCAAGGACTCTATGAACTCTTCATAAACCAAGGTTACCTGGCAAGAAAATTTTTGACCTGCTGGAAATGTGGGGACACTAGAAAGAATGTGTAAAAGGTGGGAATGTTCGACTTTTAAAGGTAAAGTATACCGTTTGCCATTGGTCCATAAATTGAAATATGCTTGTTGCAAATTTAAATTGTAGATGAACTAAGTGTGTTAGCACTTCTCAGTCAAAAACTCTGCCTGCTCTCAAGCAGGGCCCTTACAGGCCAGGCAGTCAAAGCTTTCTTTTGGATGGGGCTTTTCAGAGAGAGAGAGAGAGAGAGAGAGAGAGAGAGAGAGAGAGAGAGAGAGAGAGAGAGAGAGAGAGAGAGGCAGAGACAGACAGAGACAGAGAGAGATACATACAGACAGACAGAGAGACAGAGTCACTCTTTCCTCTCTTAGTGTCTCCTCTTTGGAGGTTTGGAAATAACTGTTTCCATGGCTGCTCAAGAAATCATCCTGTAATGACCTTCTGTAGAAGCAGGGACTCTGTTCCTGTGGCCAACCAATTATACCATAGGCCAGACAGTACAACTCATATTGGCTCTGGTGAGGATTCCAGCAAGCAGCATGATAAATCTTTATGATGAGTCCTGACTGCTGGGCAGAAGGGAAAGAGACCCCTAACCCTACCCCAATTTTCTTTTTCATTAGCCTCCTGATACTATCTTCTGAATAATATTAAAAGTAAGCAGCCAATAAATATTGCACAAGCTCCCAATACTAAAAGCTGATAAAGTTTATTGTACTTATAAAATAAATAGAAGGAAATGCTTTCACTTTCCTTTTTACAGGTCCGTGGGGAGATCCTAGGTATAATTTATTGCTTCAATTTTAAAAATGTAGTCTCCCTTAACAGATGCCTTCCACCTCCCCTTGGTGTCTTATGTCTCAAGCAAAAGCACATATATATGCCCCCTTAGACACTGTCAAGACTTTTGCTTCAGAGTCCAATTTTCATTGTAATTCTTTAATGAGATCTTTAAAAATAATTCTCTCATAAGTTCCCATTGCCACCTCTATTTCTTTTCCTATTGTTCCAGTCGTCCTTCAGTTAGCATAGCAACCACTATTTCAGTGTATCTAAGCTTTCTCCTAGTCTGTTTTTGTTCTGTAGTACTTGTCAACACAGCCATTCCTTTATAAACATATCAGATGGACATGGGCTGCAGCTGAACATGTAAAATTCCTTCTAGTAATGCACTTACAGACTCTGTCATTATTGAACGTCGAGGTTTCTTCTGAGTGCTTGATGAATAGGATATGAATGTCAATTACTCCCTAAATGCAGAGATGGGAAGGGGAGGCTAAGGTAACTTCTGAGTCTATATAGAAAATCATTTTTATTATCTTATACTGCTTCTAGGTCCTGGAAACTAAGTCTTTGTGGAACATAAAAATGGCAAGAACTGTGGCATCATCTGGTGTGATATCTCTTTCATTTACACCACTCATGGTTCTGCTCTTTTTGGTGGTATGATATTTTGAAAGCAAGTTTGGACTTGAAGTAACTGACACCTTATATTTTCGGAATTAATGTAAACACTTCCTTCAATTAATGCATTCTGACCATAAGATAAGCCAGAGGCAGGACTAGCATGTTTGTTCCAGGATGAGATGGGACAGTAGTGTTGAGTTCTTTCATCATCCGACTGGCCAATTTAAAAAGGAACACCATCCAGGAATCCCATTTAGAGATTACAAAAGGTAAGCCTTGCCAAGAGAGACATAAAGTGCAGACACATCATTAATGAGGCTTGCTACAAGAAGTTTATTATACTCATACATATTAGGGCATATTTCAAAATGATGCATACTGTTTTAGACCAGTAAGAAGCATCTCATTAATTATTATTTTAAATAACAATACCAGATATTTATTAGGGACAGGTATTCAAATACATTAAAGTATTATTTACCCTTGAAGTTTTATGATAAAACTGAAGGACAAAGTATTTGTGTCAAGTTAGGATGAAAAAACTAATATTCCAACAGGTAAAATAATGGGCACACGTGGGGGGCTAAACATGTGCCTTCTGTAGTTTATGCTAGTGCTCTAACCAAATATAATTTTGAAAGATCTGAGTTAGTGAGATTCCTGAGGTTTGCACTCTGGTCTGTAAAAGATCTGAGTCACTATGCGGTCATGTCTAAGATTTTTTTAAAAAGAGATATATGGACACTTCAAAGTTGTTCGCTTTTTCATCTTTTGATTTTGTTACTGTAAAAGAAAACTACGTAACACCCAGCCACATTTGATCTTTCATTAAAAAGGCGCCACAGGGGCTAGGAACACACTTTGCTGACTAATCTGCTTTCCGTGCAAGTGGATCTGGGTTCAGATCTCTAGCACTTACATAAAAAGGGGGTGTAAGATCACATATTTGTAATCCCAGTTCCAGAGAAGTAGAGACAAGAGGACCTCTGGAGCTCCTTGGTTGAGCAGTCTCGTCAAACTGTTGAACTCTAGGTCCAAGGGAAACCCTGTTTTTGTTTTTAAAATAAGGTGGAGAATGATAGAATAAGGCACTTGATGTTAACATCTGGCTTCCACACACAAGTACATACATGCACGCGCACCTCCCACACATCTGCAGAAGCACAAATGTATGCATATACCAGACCCATACAAGTTAAAGAGGTATTATACAACTGAGGTGAAATTAATAGGAAACATTCATGATTAAATATTGAAAATTTATATTTCTAAAACACACATTTTCTCCTATAGCTTTGGAGGTAAAAAAAAACCCTTTACAATCTGCATCAAAGAATTTCACTCCCTGCTCAATTTTATTTTTATAGGTTGTCCTAAATTTACTTGAAAAAAATACTCTATGAGCTATATTGGTCTTAAGAGGTTTATGAGGAGTAGAAAAAGCAACAATTTTTGATACATTACTAAACTTCTAACTAGGCATTCAAAGATATTTCTATTTTCCCCATACATTATTAGTCAGATTGGTCTCTAGGCCAATTTTCTGTGTTTTCTTTCATTTGAAATATCTTTCTGCTAATCCCTAATGTTTGTACTAGTCCAGATTCTCCTGAGGAGAACAAACAGACATAGACAAACAAAAGATTTATTAGAGAAGTTGCTTTTGGTTAATTATGGAAGCTAGGAATGTCCCCCCAAAAGTTTCATCTGCAGTACAGAGGCCACGGAATGGGAGTAACATGGCTAGAACCTCAGAACAAGGCACGTGGATGATGCCACTCTCACACCAAGACCTGGGGTGTGAAGATCTGGGAGAGCCTAAGTCTTTGCTTTTGGAAACACTCTCACAGACACATCCACAGATACTGTATGTGTCCTCTAGGCATTCCTTAATGCAGTTAAATGGATACCTAAAAGGAAACACCACCTTGTCTCTACTTCATATGTTTTGTACCATTTTCTGTATACAGAACCATCCTGTTCTATTGGCTACTAGCTACTCTTATCAGTAATAAATATCTTTATGTAAGTTCCCTTCTCATAGAAGTGGGTGACTAGTTCATTCACGTACGCCATCATGCTGAGACAGACTTAGTTCTGAAGCCAGATTTTGAATCTAGACTTTAAAGAACAGATTTAGATATACAGAGAAATTAATAAAGATAGAACTGAGAATTCCCATATAGAATGTACTTAAGTCTCTGGTATTGGTGTTTCGTGCCATTGGTATCATGCACATGTGCCCCAATCAACTAACATTGATATATTAGCCAAAATCTGCCTTTATTCAGCTTTTCTTAAATTTTACCAAGTGTCTTTTGCTGTCCCATGATCTTCTCCATTAACATCACGTCAATCTTCATGACTCCCTAAACTCCTGCTGACAGTGGCAGTTTCTCTGATATCCCTTGGGTCTGGTCACCTTGACAGGAATGAGAATAGAACAAGTGTTTGAAAGGATTCTTCACTGCTGGAATTTTAGGTTTTCTTGGTTAGACAGAGTTTATGACTCTTTAATAGAAAAATGCAGTGCTGCAAAACACCGTTTTGATCACACCATACCCAAGGTATCCATAGACCATGATCAATCTTTGTTGATCACCACCTTCCCCAGAAAAATGTTTTTAGGTGTGTCTGTCACCAGGTCCCTCCCCTACTTCCAGTCTAGCCTGTGCTATTTGGAAGGAAGTAACCAGTACTCACATCTAGATAGCAAGAACTTATTGTCCACCTCCTTTGGGACAGAGGAACAGAATAAATGCATACATTCTTCTGCAAATGTTAGCTTACTTGCTACCATGTATTATTTATTCAAATGTTTTTTCATTAGTGTAGAATATTTTGCTTGATATAGTTCCAAACTACCTTAGTTTAGTTTTCTGATTGCTCTGCCCTTGGCTGTTGGTTATTTATTTTTGTTACTGAGTCTTTTTGAAATGCCTTATTAATAAAGGTATTATTTTATTTAATGGGTTTTACTGGCTTTTAAAAAAAGTCACTTTCTTGACCCCAAAAATTCTACCAGAGAACTCCAAAACCTGATAAACAACTTCAGCAAAGTGGCTGGGTATAAAATTAACTCAAACAAATCAGTAGCCTTCCTCTACTCAAAGGATAAACAGGTTGAGAAAGAAATTAGGGAAATGACACCCTTCTCATTAGTCACAAGTAATAGAAAATACCTTAGTGTGACTCTAACCAAGCAAGTGAAAGACCTGTATGACAAGAACTTCAAGTCTCTGAAGAAAGAAATGGAAGATCTCAGAAGATGGAAAGATTTCCCATGCTCATGGTTTGGCAGGATTAATATTGTAAAAGTGGCCATCTTGCCAAAAGCAATCTACAGATTCAATGCAATCCCCATCAAA
This sequence comes from Rattus norvegicus, assembly GCF_021556685.1. NCBI lineage: Eukaryota > Metazoa > Chordata > Mammalia > Rodentia > Muridae > Rattus > Rattus norvegicus. The sequence continues at coordinate 71,946,038 of NC_141544.1, forward strand.
ATTCCAACTCAATTCTTCATAGAGTTAGAAAAAGCAATATGCAAATTCACTTGGAATAACAAACAAACAAACAAACAAACAAAAAAACCCAGGATAGTGAAAACTATCCTCAACAATAAAAGAACTTCTGGGGGGAATCATCATCCCCGACCCCAAGCTGTATTACAGAGCAATAGTGATAAAAAAAATAAAACAAAACAAAAAACAAAACTGTATGGTATTGGTACAGAGTCAGGCAGGTAGATCAATGGAATAGAATTGGAGACCAGGAAATGAACCCACACACCTATGGTCACTTGATCTTTGACAAAGGAGCTAAAACCATCCAATGGAAAAAAAGACAGCATTTTCAATAAATGGTGCTGGTTCCCCTGGAGGTCAGCATGTAGAAGAATGCAAATTGATCCATTCTTATTGCCCTGTACAAACCTGAAGTCCAAGTGGGTCAAGGACCTCCACATAAAACCAGATACACTCAAACTAATAGAAGAAAAAGTGAAGAAGAGCCTTGAACACCGGGGCACAGGGAAAATTTCCTGAACAGAACACCAGTGGCCTTTTCTCCAAATAGCCCTTGTGTTTGGTATTAGAAAATGGTGCTAGTGTCTGATGTAGGTGTGACTCCCACTGCTACCAGGATGCTGTTGCTTCTAGACTCAGTTTGCTGACATAGCAAAGAAATGTATATATTCATAAGAATGAACTTATCAGTAAATGTTTCTATACTGAGAATATCTATGTCTTTATTAAGCTGCACAGAGCTCATACCAATGTCTCCAATTCTGATCTATCACTCCGTGAATCAATCTTGCTTCCCTCTTCTGTGTATCTGTAAACTCACATTCCAATACTATAACACCTGCTTCCTACCGACTGCCATCTGCTATATGCACAATGTTTTCTGAATTGCTAATCCAGACAGCGGAGAACACAGGACTTCTGTGTAGTTCCTTTTACATTTAGTCAGAGAGGCCCCACTCCAATTACCTTTCAATGCTCATAGAACTAAACTTCCCCCCAAAAATATAACTATTTTCATAATATATAAAAATTTTTATAGCTAGAGGGTAACATGGTATTTCAATACATACATACATATACATACATACATACATACATACATACATACATACATACATACATTCTGTCATGTTTTACCAGATTAAACCCACCTATCTTCTCAGTCATTCACCAATTTTTTATGGTGAAGTTTTTCAAAACTCCTTCTACTTACTTTTTCAAATGTACTATACATTATTGTTGTCTCTGCTCTGTACACTGCTTTTCCCTCAACTCTTCAGTAAGATCCTTACATGCCTGTAATACAGACCAGTGCTCTTGTCCTAGTCAGCCTTCCTTTATGGGATACTCTGACTTTCCAAATAGTTTTAAAACTTTCAAAATATCTAGTCTGTACGTTAAAAAGTTACATAGGTTTTGGAGAAGTATACAATGTTTGGCATACAGGACAAAAATGTTTAATTGCTGTAAACATCTTCTTCGCCTTATCTAGTCAATCTTTCCTCCTTCCCTCAAACTCCTACTAGCCAACCATGCTTTTACTGCCTACACCTCAGTGATGTAGGTAGAACGGTGACGTGTGTAATGTTGTCTAACTGGCTGTTCTCATTTTGCCATGTGAACCTTGCACTCACAGATCCTCTGGTATCTTCATATATTCTTGCTTTTACCATTGCCTAATCCACTGCATAACAATACTGTATTTTTCTTACTTGTTAACTCTTAACAAGTGTTCTTTGGAATTTAGGAATAAAGTTTCTATAAACAGCTGCGTGACTATAAGCTTTCAAGTCAGTTTAGGAACACAGTTGCTGGATCTTACAGTAAGAGTTACTTTGTGGGAAAAAAAAAAAAGATCAGGTAATATTCCAAAGACCACAGACTTCTTGTTCTATATCCTTGCAAGTGTTGTGTTGTGTTTGGATTTTTATCCATTTAAATAAGTAAATTAAGGTGTCTCATTACTGTTTCAATTTATAGTTCTCACATGATGTATGATGTTGTGCCTCTTTTCATATGTATATTTTCCATTTCTGAAGAAATGTCTGTATCTTTTGTGAATTTCATTGTTTTCTTATTGGCATGTATTACAATTTGTATTTATATTTTGAATACCAAGCCTATAACATTTGTGTACTTTATGAGTATACATCCAAGTCTGTCACTTTTAAGACTAATTTTCTTAATGTCTTTTATAAAGCAGATTTAAATTTTAATAAAATCCTGTTATTCTTTTCTTTAAGAAACCTTTCATTCATTTTATTTAGAGTGTATGTATGTGTGTGTTTGTGTGTGTGTGTGCACATGGACACATGTGGCACAGCATATTTGTGGAAGTCATAGGACAACTTCTAACAGTCATTTTTCTTCTTCTATCACTAAGTACCAGGGCATGAATTCAGGTTTTCAGGCTCACTGGCAAGGACCTTTATTCACTAACCACTCATCAGTCTGTGTTTTCTTTAATGACTTTTTACTATTGTACTTTATCTGAAAGTTATTTATTATGCTCAACGTCTCTTAGAGCTTTTTCTCATATTTTCCAGAAATTCTCAATCTGTGTATTTTATATTGAATTTATATTCCATGCTGATTTTTTTCTGAAAAATTGCATGTTTTGGTAATGCTTATGCAAATAGATATCCAATGTTGAAATGAAAAGGCTATAAACTACTTGTTTGGCATTGAAGTGACTTTGTGCTTCTATCAGAGATCAATTGACTGTTTGCCAAGGTAGTTAGGCTTTCTTTATCTGGACTCTCCTATTTCACTGATCTATGTCCTTAGCAATTCCCAGCATTTGATCATTATATCTTTATGTTGCATCTGGAGATTAGATACTATTGACCTTCTAACCTACTTCTTTTTCAACATTATATTGGATAGGCAGTCTTTGCTCTTTCAAATGCAATGCTTTTAATATGTCTCCCCAAAGTTGTATGTTGGAACCTTAGTTCCAATGCAACTGTTAGAAGACCAGGCATAACAGTTGGTAATAAGTCATAGAGTCGACTACCGTAAATGTGTTAATACCATTAGAAACCAACTCCAGGGAGTTTGCTCTCTTATGTCCTTGTCCTTCTGTCTATTGCATGTGATAGTGAGGTAAGAGACTCCTAACCAGTTTCTGGTGCCTCTGCCTTAAACCAAGAAATCAAATTCCTTAATCTTTATAAACAATATAGTCTCACATAGCCTCTTATGCCAACACAAAGTGGGCTAAGTCTCTGTATAAACTGGACTGTATGTACATGGATAGCTACAATTTACATGCAGATAATTTAATTTGGATTGTGTTGAATGGATGCATGAACAGGGAAGAATTTATATCTTAACAATATTGTCTTTTAATCTGTAAATATTCAGTCTCCTTCCTACATGTAGGTCTCATTTGGTTTCTTTCATTGGAATCCTATAGTTTTCTACACATGGATATGCAATTGCAATCCTCTCTCTCTCTCTCTCTCTCTCTCTCTCTCTCTCTCTCTGTGTGTGTGTGTGTGTGTGTGTGTGTGTGTGTGTATTGATATGTTTGCAGGGACAAATGCGTGTGTATGTATATAATGAATGAAGGTTGAAGCTGGGTCTTTTCATCCTATCACTAGTTCAGCAAGTCTGACAGCTAGCTTGTTCTGGGAGATCCCATCTCCATCTCTCCTGCTTGCCCTGGGATTACAGACACTACCATCTGGCATTCGTACGGGCACTAGGAGTCTGAACTCTGATCTTCCCACTTGCATAACAAGTACTTTACCTGATGAGCCACCTGCCACCACCATATTGCAACAGTTTTTGGTTGTTGCTAATTTTAGACTACAATTGTCTGTTGATAGCTTCTTTTCATTTTTATTTACTTTCATTTTTTTCCTTTTTATTAGAGAATTCTTCTTTGACTTAAGTGTCACTTAGAGGTAGTGTCAAACCTATGTTTTGGGATTTTCAGTCATCTTTCTGTTATTGATTTCTATGTTGATGCACTTTAAGTCAGACAGCATCCTTTGTATGATCACTATTGTTTTAAACATGTCAGGATGTGTCTTGAGTGCCAGAGCATGGTCGGTCATAATGAGTTTCCCATGAGACCTTGAGAACAATGTTTATTCTGTGGCTGGATAAGGACTTCCATAAATGTCAGTGAGCTCAAGTTGACTGATGGTATTGTCTGGCTGAGCTCTATTCTTACTGATTTTCTGCCTGCTTTATCTAACAATGACTGTAAACAGGGTGTTGGCTCTCTTGCTGGAACAGTGGATTTGTCTTCTTCTCCTTGTTCCATCAGGGTTTTCCTCTCATATTTTGACATGTAGGTACATACACTTTAACGATTGCTGTGTGTTCTGAGAGAGCTGACCTTTCATAGTTTGTAATGCCAGTAATAGCTTTCCTTTTCCTGAAGCTCCTCTTTGTCTAAGATTAATACAGGTCCTCTCGCTTTCTTATATTTTTCTGAATGATATTATTTGGTTAGAAGAATCCTTTGTGTGTGTGTTTTAATTAGGGTGAGTTTGTAATACAGCATTAGTAGTTAAAAGCTAGGTTTTGTTTCTTTGTCTGTTTTCATGCTCCATTCATTAATAAAGTTAGGTTGACGCCTGTTTGTGTTGCCTACCCTTTGTCTTATTTGCTTCTTTTATTTTCTTCCTCTATTGCTTTCCTTCCCCGAGTATAATTGAATATTTTATATGATTTATTCTTTTTCCTCTGACCATAGAAGCTACACAAGTCATATTTTAGTATTTCCCTGTAAGTTTAAAATATACATTTAGAATGATTCTAGATATGCCAATATACACCACCATAATGCTTTAAAAGTAAGGAAAGTATCTTTTCACAGTGTATTGTCGATTCATTCTTCTAATCATCACAGAATTTACTTATAAGGGCCATCAGTTTGATTAACCAAGAATTAGAAAAAACAAACTTTGATGATACGTTATTTCTTCTTCACATGTCTTCTTTTCTCTAGGTTTCTGACCTATAACATTCTTCTTTTCCCAGAAGAAATTCTTGTAACATCTTATTTTAAACTATTTGTGGCTGTAGGAGTTAAACCCAGAGCACTTATGAATGCCAGGTAAGTGATCTACAAAGCCAGCACTGTAGCCCTCACCACTCCTCACCGCTTATATATTGCTGCTTTCTAGCCAGGAATCTTCTTTCTCGTTGTTGATTGCAAATGTCTTCATTTTCCACACTTTATATACTTCCATGGGATAGTGAACTCCAGGTTTGCCATTCATTCATTTTTGGTGCTTTTAATACACTCTGTTCTCTTACTGCTTACATGGTCTGTGTGGAGAAGTCTGTAGCAAATTTTGAAATCATTTTTTTTTCTTTTGTAAGTAAGATGTTTTCACTACACCATTGACCTTCAAAATCTTCTTTGGCTCTCTGTCACAAGAACACATAACCACATGTACGTTTTGATATGTATATTTTGTGGTTGTCTTTGTGCTTCCTAGATCTTTACTTTGTGGTTTATCAGTATTTTTAAAGTCCTAAGTTGTTATTAACTCAAAGAAGTTTTCATTTTTGGTATTCTAGCCAATCATGCTTATACCTTTGGAAACTATTTAATGTCTTTTAACATTCTGTTCTACTTCTGTAAATTATTTTAGTTTGATTTTAGTCTGACAATATTTATTAATATATCTTTTAATTCATTCCCCTTGTCCTCAGCTGCCCAATCTACCACCGATCCTATCAGAACCTTTCTTCATTTTTCTCATTGTTGTTGGTTTGTTTTTACTATTTTTAAAGCTTCCATCTTTTTTCTGCTATGCCAGTCTGCTCCTGCATTGTCTCTACTTTTTTATTTAAATCTTTAGTATACCAACTATACTAAACCCATAGTAAACCCATGTTTGTCTGTTTGCTTGATAGTTCTAATTCTGGATGGCATCTGAACCTGGTGTTGATACTTTCACTCTCATAACTATATTTTAACTTGCCTTTTTATGTTTTGTGTATTTTTTATTGTAAGTCAGACAACATATAATGGAAAATTTAGCTGTGAGCCTTTGTATTTAACCTCTTTCTCTTCATACATCAGACTAAAAATTTGCTTACAACATCATTTGTTTAATAAACCTGTTTTAAAAACTAATCTATTTTCAGTTTTTTCTTTGTTGTAAGAATGGAAACAACAGTACCTCAGATTTTTTTTTCCTTCTAATATACCAGTATGGTATCTAGTGTTAATTTACTGAAATACAACTTTAAAGTAATATGTACTTATGTTCATGTTTTTACAACTTCTAACATAGTGTAGGCACAGGGACTAAAATGTGGAAATCACCCATCAGCCGTAGTTTCCCCTCCCAACTGTTATCTTATTTTTTAAAATATGACTCTAATATGGTTCTATAGCATCATGTGCATGCTTATCTGGATTCTTACTCTTTCAATTGACAAATGTCTGTTATGTGCTTATTAATTATTAGTGTTATTCAAGATACTTGGAGTATGGCAGCAGACAAAACAAAAGGTGCTGACTTGGCATCTTATCTACTTATCTATATATCTATTTAGGTAATAATCACAACTAAATGAGCATAAAACACATAGCAGAAAGTTAGTAGATTAATGACAAATTTAAAACTAGAGTGGTCAGGAAAAACTTTATTATTTGTACTTTTGTTCTTCTTAAATTTCTTTTCATTTGTTCAGGTCTTATAGGTCAGTATATTCCTGTAGTGTAAATATTACTGAACTTAGTTTAATACCACTGAAACATACTTCCTAGATATTATTCCAATATTATGGTACACTTACTATTTGGTTTGTTTCCTATTCAACAACCCACCATATGTCAGAACTCTTCTACATGCTGAAGAATGAGAGTTGGCACTATATGACTGGGAGTACTGGTAGATGTGAACAATTAGATAATTTCCAATTGACGTCATCTGATACTGGTCTGTTCTAAGACACTCAGGTATTCATTTCAGTGGTTCTTTTCTTGTAGCCTTCCATTAATCCAGTGTGAGTGTCATTTACTCTCTGAGGTTACCTCCTCTTTTCTTCCTAAAGCTGAAACAAAAAGGAAGTTGCACTGTGCCCATAGAGTGAATGTAAGAGCAGACAAGTATCTAGGCTATTTCTAATCTCGGTAAAGATAATATTTACCCCACCGAAGAACAAAACAATCCCACTCAGTACTGCCATTTGTTGGGGGCATCAATGCTATTTATTTTCTGTAGTCTGTACTTGCTATTTCTCTTGTCTTACAGATAGCTTTGTTGAGAGTTGTCTTGAGAATAGGACTTTTAAAAGGAACTTTAATTTCACTCATAAGAGTGAGTACTCTAAGGATATTAGATTATTTTAGTCACAGCAGCATGTAGCATTAGGGAGGCAGACTCACCTCCATCTGAAGTAAAACAATACAAAATTCTGAAAAGAACATTAAATAAGTAGAATGCGTGTGCTATTATTTACCAAATACTACTGTGTTTTGAATAAGAAAAATTACAGCTTTTAATGGTACAAGATTCAATAATATTATCAAATATTTTGAAAAATGACTGAAGAGTTGACAATGGCACTCAGCATTCTCTAGTCTGAAAGTGATAACGAGATCAGACGGTAGGAAGAAACGCGGAAGGCATTTTACCAAAGAAAGTTTACATAGATTAAATTACAAATCAAGGTATTTGTAATATGATTAATTATGATGATTATTATGGAAATAATTATTTAGATCAGGATATATCACTACATACCTACCAGAATGTAGCTTCATAATATATATTTGTGTATGTGTGTGCTCGAGTATATTTGTGTTTGTGTGTATGTGTGTGTGTGTGTGTGTGTGTGTGTTTGTATGTAATGAGACTCAATGTATGCAAGGATTTGGAAAACATAGGTCACTAGTAGTTGGTATAAATACAAAACAATACGGATACCTTTATTGTCATTCAAATTTGAAGTTTCTTAAATATACTGTGTAACTACCATGTGGTCCAGAAATTGCACCCCTAGGCATTCATCTCAGTGAAATAAAAATGTTACATAAAACCCTAGTACTACACTGATGATTGTAGCTTCTTTTTCTGTAACAGTCCAAACTATAAACAATCCAGGCGGTGAACAATAAATAAACTGCAGTATTCATGCCCAAAATACCTCTCAACAATAGAAGCATTTTATACTTAACTCCATCATTGTCAGAATCCTGACACCATTACAGAATCAACTGTCTTTTCTCTAACCTTCTAAAGTGTTAAGTATACACAATTTTATAATGTTGATGTTTTTTATTATATGTCCTACACCTCCAGTTGAAATATGTTCTTTTTGAGCAGACACATGGAGTTTCAGGTGACACAGAGCACTGTGTCCTTGAGAAACATTCAAGGCATGTTTCAGCAAATCACTAGAATATTTCTTCAAGAAGCCTTTTTGATTTCTCAGTCTGAGCAATCTGTAATTGCAAAAGGTCACACTCAGCTCATTGAACTTCTTCACAGTCCTACAGCACCCGACTCCTTAAAATTCTTGTCTTCGGTAACACGCTACTATTTTGATTCCTCTCTTTGATTTACTTTTATCACTATTTATCTACTATTAAATATAAACATTACTTCAATTATTTTATCTAAAGCTGGGGAGATGGCTTAGTTGATAAAGTATTTGTCATCTAAACAGGAAGACTCAAGTTAGATCACCAGTGTCTAGGTAAAAATCTGGGCTTGGTGGTAATTACATATAAATTACATGGCAGTAATTACATATAAACGCAGTGCTGGGTTGGGGTTGGGACAGAACTATGTCGTTTGGTTGACAGCTAGCTGAGGCTATTACTGAACTCCAGATTCAGTGAGAGATCCTGACTCAAAACTATAAGGTGGCAATGACAGAGAAAAACACCCAACATTGACCTCTGTCCTCCACCCATATGCACATGTATCACACACATACACACACATGTACACACACAAACACAAATGCATCACACATCTTAAATACATAACTAAATGTTTTATAAGTCTATTTCTTTTCTTTACTTTCATTAGCATATTTTGACCCTTGAAATAACTTTTAGATAATTCCTAATTAATAGCCAGACTTAATTTGATGAACAAAGCTATCTCGATGTGTCTGTGCCTCTTCAAAAAAGTATTCTCCAAGTCCAGCACATTGTTTTTTCTCATTGGTTTCCCAGATAATGTCCTCATTTTTTTTTTTTTTTTGGTTCTTTTTTTCGGAGCTGGGGACCGAACCCAGGGCCTTGCGCTTCCTAGGTAAGCGCTCTAACCACTGAGCTAAATCCCCAGCCCCCATGTCCTCATTTTATATTATGATATATAAGGATCTGACCAATACTAATAACTTATTCTGTGTAATCAGTCTTGATAGTGACCAAGAAAACTTTAGAAATTTGCCTAATGGAGGTAGCCCACTCTTTTCTGTACTGGAAAGGACCTCTTTCCCAGTAGCTTCATCTCTAATTTCTATACATTTTGTTGTCTCGTCTAGTCATTGTCACAAAATCTACACAAAGGTGTGGCCTGACATAGGTCAGCTGGACTAGAGATATTTTATTCTCTGATCTTGAGCTGTTATTCCATTTGTCATTTCCTGCAGAATACTGCTTAAACATTTGAATGTGGGTCAAGCTTTGGCCAGTGAAGGATAAGAAATTGAGATCTTAACTACAAGTCTCACCAACTTGACCCATCAAATGGATATATCTGAAATCTGTTCTCTATGGATTCTCCAGCACATTGGATCAACCCTCACTTTTTTTCAGCTATAATTCCCTCAGCCACACTTCCCAGAACTGGCATTTCCATTTTCATCTCTCAGTCTTCTCACAACCCAGTTAAATTTTCTTTTACAAAAAGATTACATGACCCCTTTCTTTTCTCAGACTTCAGCATTTTAAGGAAGACAAAATTAAGAGTCAGTACCTGAAATGTCAGGGTAAGTGACTTGAATTTCATTCACAGAAAATGAAAAGTCACTGAAAATTTAGAAACTGTAAGTTAGCAGGATCACTGTATTTAAGGGTTTAAGGTTAACTCTATAACGCATTTTACTAACTAGTTCAGGGGTAATGGAGCATTGGATTTAAGGCTGAGGACTGTACTGGGATATTGTATCCAACTTGAAATGATCTGATGTTTTGAGCATTTGGGTGGTTGGAGGAACGGACAACAATTACATCTGGGTCTTAGAGATTATGTTCTCACCCCCACTCCCCAGGTTCACATGTGGATGTTACACCCTTTAGTATTTTGGAATGTGACTTTATTTAGAAATAGGGTCACTGACAATGTATTTATTTAAAATTACATTATTATTGGAGTAGGGTTGGCCCCTAGTGCAGCATAAATGTTTTCTTAGAAAAAAAATGGACGTAGATGGACAACGACTGATCACCACAGGAAGATGAAAACAGAGCGTAGAGTAGTATGGCTTTCAATCTACTGCCACCTCGACTTTTAGCTTCTGCTCTCATAACCTTTAAGAGAGTATATTCCATATTTAAGCTATCCAGTCCTTGATAGCCTTCTGTGACAGACCAGGAAGCTAACATGCTAAAGTGGGTAACCAGACATCATTAATACAAGTGAAGAAGCCAAGAGGGGAAGCCTACTGGGGTGAGGAGGAAAAGTGGAACGAGCCAGTGCTTCAAGAGTTTGGCATATCTGGTTCATTGAAGGTGGATATAAGAGGCATGAGTGCAAATTGGAATTTTTGTGTGATGGGGTGAGAAACATGGTCCCCATTAATTGAGCTGGAAAGCAGAGCATTATGTGAATAGGAACAGGAACTCATCTTCTGCATGTAACTAATGAGTCTGTACTTGAAAAGCATGCTCTCTCTCTCTCTCTCTCTCTCTCTCTCTCTCTCTCTCTCTCTCTAAAGCCTTAGGTGCAGAGAGGAACCAATTAGGCAAATTGAGTGAAATTCAGATAAGAAATTTATGAGAATGGAAGACTGGCTTTGAGAAAACATGAAAGGAAAGAAATGTACTTAGCTAGACTAAGTGATGATTAAGTGGAATTTAATGACAGGGGACACACGTTTTTAAAGAGGGAGCATCAAAGAAGGAACAAAGTGACACAAATAGAAAGATGCAAATGCTATACCAATTTTAGTAACAGTTTTATTTTTTTTATAAACAGGAAAATATATTAGTAATGTACCTCTGGGAAAGCATTTCTAACAAGATAATAAACACAGAAGTCACAAAATGAATAGTTTACAAATATTTTAAAGTTTGAAAGAAAACTTAAGTATACATTGAAAGCAAACAAATAAAAATGAGAAAAAATGTATACAGTTAACAGATAGTATTTATGATGTAATCTTTTTTATTATTATTAACTTAAGTATTTCTTATTTACATTTCGAGTGTTATTCCCTTTCCTGGTTTCCAGGCAATCATCTCCCTAATCCCTCCCCCTCCCCTTCTGTATGGGTGTTCCCCTCCCCATCCTCCCCCCATTGCCGCCCTCCCCCCAACAATCATGTTCACTGGGGGTTCAGTCTTAGCAGGACCAAGGGCTTCCCCTTCCACTGGTGCTCTTACTAGAATATTCATTGCTACCTATGAGGTCAGAGTCCAGAGTCCAGGGTCAGTCCATGTATAGTCTTTAGGTAGTGGCTTAGTCCCTGGAAGCTCTGGTTGCTTGGCATTGTTGTTATGATGTAATCTTATTACTAAAAACTTTAGCATATTTAATTTTCACTTAGGAAATTTAGATGGAATGATAATAAGGTAAACAAACAGTTGAAAAGATGCTTCAAGTAACTTCTCAAATCATGTAAATTCAAACTATATTTTTTTGTTTTAAGAACTGCATTGGAGGGCACACAGAAAAACTGGTACACTTGTACTTTAGTGAAGGCATTAAAATATATGTAGCTTCTTTCAATATAACTTCAAAAGTATTTTCAAAAATTTAAATGTGCTTATGCTTTCTTTTGACCAATCAACTTATAGGAAATTGTTCTATAGAACCTCTCAGAAATTCATGGAGGAACATGTAGCATGATGCTTTTCTGTAATTGTTGGGGAAAATTAGAAACAACCTAAGTGCCACAATTGATAAAGAAATGTTTAAGAATGAATAGCAAATGATGAAGGGTGGTAACATCAACTGTGAATACGATGAAGTCAGTGTAACAATAAGGCTATTTTCCATATAATTGTTACAACCTAGGAAGACATTTGTGCCATATTTTTAAGTGTAAAAACTTATAAGTGAAGTGTTGGTAGTAAGAAGATAGATATGGAAATCATTGTTGAGAAGCCTTACTAATAATTATTCTGGATAGCTGAGAGTGTGAATAACTTTTATATCATTTTGTATATATGAGTCGTTTTGAGTGTGAATGCATTGATTTTATGACCATAGTTTCTCATAAAAAAAGTATAAAGAAATCCATGAGAAAAATCAGATAAGTCCATTGAGTGGTGAGAGAATAAGAGACCATCTAGAAGCCACTTCAGGTGTGAGGTATCTATCTACATGTCAATGTCCTTGTAAGATAGCGTGTTACTTTTTTCCAAATCAGTAAACACAAGATGAAATTTTACTTTGGTAGATCCATTCTAATGTATCTTTAAATTTTATGGATTTAAGTTTAGAGTTTTATTGAAAACTTTCTGATGCAAAGGACCTTTTTTATTTCTCCAAGTGCAAGCTTGAGTTAGATGCTGAGAAGCTGGATGAGGAAGGAGAATCACTCCAGCGAGCTTGACAAATGAGAATATTCCTACTAATAAGGCCTTGATTCCTTTCTAAACTCCTTGCTGACACTAGGTGTCTCAGTTAGGATTTCTATTGCTGCAATGAAACCACATGAACATAAAGCAAGTTGGGGAGGAAAGGGTTTACTTAGCTCACACTGCCACAGCACTGTTCATTATTGAAGGAAGGAAATTAGACAGGTAGGATCTTGAAGGTAGGAGCTGATGCAAAGGCCATAGGGGGTACTGTTTATTGGTTTGATTCTCATGGGTTACTCAGCCTGTTTTGTTGAGGAACCCAGGACCACCAGCCCTTGGATGGCATTAACCTATCACGGGCTGAGCCCTCTCCCTGTTGAACACTAATTAAAAAAGTGTCCTACAGCTGGATCTCACAGAAGCATTTTCTCAACTGAGGCTCCTTCTTCTCCGATGACTCTAGCTTGTTTCAGGTTGACTCAAAGCCAGCAAGTACACTAGATGATATAATATCTCACTTTATTTTTTTGGAGAAAAAAAAAAGACCAATAACGGATACAAAAGGCATTTCCAGGTAAGATTATTCCATGAAAAAAAAAAAAACCAAGGTATTTCAGCCTGTAACACTTTATATCTTGGGGAAAGAGCCATATTATATGTGGATTAGCTATTATCTAAGGGTATTTAGCACTTAGCTCCTCCTTTTGTGTTGGCATTTAATGTAGACTCCGCTCCACAGTTACCTGGCAACAGCGAGGTGTGCCTGATTCACTATAAAAGGGGCTGCTTGATCCTCCCCGTCTCCCTTGCTTTGCTCTTGTTCGCCCTCTTGCTCCTGTTCCCACCCCCCCCCTCTCTCTCTCTCTCTCTCTCTCTCTCTCTCTCCATTTCCCTCCCTCTTCTCTCTCCATGTGCTCATGGCTAGCCTCTACTTCTCTCTCTCTCTCTCTCTCTCTCTCTCTCTCTCTCTCTCTCTCTCTCTCTCTCTCTCTCTCTGCCTTTCTCTCAATTCCCCTCCCCATGCCTTGAATAATCTCTATTTTATGCTATACTGTTATATGGCTGGTCCTCAGCATGGGCTCACAGAGGCGTCCCTTCTCCCACACACCTGACTGCAATCCACTAAACATATTCCATCTCTCTTTATTTTTATAAAACACAACACCTTGACTCTGGGTAACCTACCCTTTTGTCCTGGTTTCAAGTATGAAGATCTACACCCTCACAGTACCTCACTCTCCCGGGCACAGCAGTTGAGATCATTGGAATCTATCTTAGATTCAGTCCTCTGGAAAGAATATGACATAAAGATTGATGTGAAAGTGATTTATTAGGAAATGTGTCTTTTCAAAAGGTGTAGATAGAAGGTGGGGAGAAGACGAGACATTTGATTTATGCAAGGGTATGGTATAAGGGATTATCCTGTAAAGGGAATCTTGATGCGAGTCAGCCCACCCAGCCAGGGTTCAAATGCTCACTTGCTATACTTTATTGCAGTAGCTGGTTTCCAAGTGACATCAGAAAAAAAAAAGAATATGGGATGGGGCTAAAAATAGAGCTTATATGCTTTTAATGCTACTTTCCGGAGGAGTTCCACAGGATACATTTAATTTCTACCATGTAGGAATTGTGACAAATTATGAATGTTGCCAAACAGGAAAGCTCATTAGAGGTACAGGGTTCAGTGATTGTGTTTTTAAAGCCTGGGGCCAGTCCTATCATTAGCCCAGCACATACCCAAATTTCAGGTGCCCTAAGAAAAGCAGGTATTCAGCATCAAATACATTGTGGTAATGGATTAGACACAGTGACTTTTATCAGAGAATGATGGGCAATTTGCTGATGTCCACATTCTCAAATGCCGACCGACGGTCACCCAACCTTGAATACTCCTCCCTACGGCTTTGCAGTTTCTTCCAGCTATGTTAATTCCTTGCTGAACAGATAGTTTGGGTTCATTCCCATAGGAAAGTTCTGAATGAAGGGCAGGCTACAATTCACTTTTGAACAAGGCGGCCAGGAGTTTATTTCCATACCTGTCTGTCATTGTTTAAAGGACACCTGCCAGGAACAGATTTCCAGGCATTTTTAGACCTCTGCACGTGTATCCAAGCTGGTTTCAGCTGCCTGAGGGAAAGTCCTCTGACAGAGGGATGGAGGCACTGATTACAGTGAGTGACAGGTCACACTGAGAGGTAAGCCTAGAAGATGGACCTGGGCCTGAGGGGATGTAGATGAAGGACTGACAGCCCCTGTTACCCTCATCTACTCTAGAATGGGTGAATCCTCAACCAAAAATAGAGAAGACCCTTTCTTGAGATGAAAGGTGTGAGGCACAGTGTGAGCCTCAAGCTACGTAGAGCCATATTTTCCACCACATGTGGAGGAGCTTTTCCTGGTGGCTGAGGACGATATCTGCACACACAGGGAAGCCAGCAGAAGACAGGCCTCACTAAATCATACACAAACACTACCTGTTGACACGGCTTCAAAGTCTCCTTGAAGCCAGCAGCCCCACTACCTTTCCTTTGCTTTTAGTCACCGTGAATGTCCCCTTTCCTCCCTGTGTATTTCGTACCTGCTGGTTTAATTTAGTTAGCTTTGTGACTTGAAACCCACTTGACTCTGTCCAAATAGACTGTGTTTATAATGTAACAAACCCACTAGACCATTGGAACCTGATTCAGAGACATTTGAAGGCAAATTTTATTTCCCTTTGAGGGTAGGAATGGGAGTTCATAAGTTTGGTCTGTCGGTTTTCTGAGATTTTGACAAAATACAACCAGATCCACTATTCCGACCCATATCGCTAGCCTCCTCTTTTCCTTATCTGTATAAGATCTGTTTACATCTTAAAGTTAATTAGGAATTAGGAGATTCAAATTTTAGTGTTCTTAAATATGCCTTTTTGTTCTATGAATAAAATATACATGGAAGGTTGTTCTCTCTGTTATCTGCACACCTACACAATATCCTTGTGTTTGCCTTTTGGCCAACAGAGCCTGAAATATTTATAGTCTTGGCTTCTTACAGAAGTGTTTGCCATTCCCCATCCTTTAAAAAATATAAAAGAATAAAGGAGATATCTAAGGATAATAACTGTCTTATTATTATAATTTTAGCAATCTTGTATAATTTTACATGTAAATCATCTAAAAGCATTTTAAAATTCCCTCCGGATAGAAATACATTGGTTGTTGAATGGAAATGCACGATAACGTGCAGTGGAAGCATTGCTGTTGGATGGTCTAACCTCCTGTCCACATACAGTAGAAGACAGGGCCTAAGTTAGTGAGAACCACACCCATAGTGATTCCCTTTCTGTTCAGTCTCCACTGGGAAGTGCTCTTTGAGATCCACAATGAGAAAGGACCATAGAGCAGGATCTCCTTTGCCTTAGAACCTTATTATTCAGAAACCTTATCTTAAAGAATTTATTGAGTCTTAAATTCAAGTTCCTAATTGAGGATTATGGAGTTCATTCAACACACATATATAAAGCACAACTAATGCTTCTCTTACTCTACCTGGACACAACTTCAGGTAAATAGAGGGAGAAAGCCTGCCCCTGTGATACCACCAATCTACTTGATAACATTTACCCACATGACTTCCCTGTCTCCAGACTATGTTCAGTCTCTAGTGCATGACTGTGACAATGTTCATTCCCACAAGAAACGATCCATCAAATAAGCACACTACAGAGTTGGGGCCAGCATGGTAAAGGAAGGTACAGTGAAGATAATAACTGCTAACAGTATGAGCACTCATTATGAGATCGGTTGTATGCTAAGTAGCTCACATGTATTATTTCATGTGTTCATCCAACCCTAAGTGAGAGTTCATATACTTTTGTAATTTTTCATATGAGTAAATAAGAGCCTAGAATGGCTAAGTCACTTACCATTAATCAAGTCAAATTGGATATCAGAACAGGCCTAATAACCCTTATTCAAGGCTGAGTTCTTGGCCAACGGGATAGAGAAGCCCCTATAAAATCACCAATTATTGCCAGTGATAGTTGATTGTCAATACCTACATGGATTAGGCAAAGCATTTCACCTAAAAGGAAAAGCCACAAACCTGAGCCAGAGAACTTAGCAAGGACTGGAGAAGTACTCTATTCACAGGGCAGTCTTCTTGACCAGCAGTGATGATCTACACTGAAGAAGAAAAACCTAGGGTAGGCTAATGGCACATGCAGGACCTTTGAATGGCCCATGCAAAGCACATGCCTAAATGTCGTAGTTACTCAACTCGAGTAGTGATTTGAAGAATGCATTTGAGTTGTTTTAGTGCTTGAATAGGTTGGCTTTGGATGATAGCATTGAATGGAGCTATAGAATGCGTACATCAGTGGATTGGTGTCCCCGTCCCTCCACTGGGGGCCTTGTCCATCTTCTGGAGGTGGTATCTTCAGGTTCCCACTGATGGGCATGGCTAAGGTCACTTGCATTGAGTCCTGGGAGCCTCCCCAATCCTAGGTCTCTAGGACTTCCTAGAGATTCCCCCAACTCCCAGAAGCTACATATTTCCATTCATTCTTTTGGCTCTCTTAGCCTCTCTTCTATCTATCCCCATATCTCCTCCTGTTCCCCATTCTCCTCCTTCTCCCTTCTTTCATCCAAGTCTGTCTGCCTCCGATGATTATTTTGTTGCCCCTTCTAAGTGGGATTTAAGCATCCTTACTTCCTTCTTAAATTGAACTTCTTTAAGTCATTGGGGGTGTGTCATGGGTATTCTTAGGGCTGAAGATACCAATCCACCTACAAAACTTTCTATCCAAAATTGCTTCTGTCTAAAAGAAAGACAGGGACAAAAATGGGGCAGAGACTGAATGAATGGCTGACCAGTGACCTGTACAACTTGGGATTCATCCTAAGGGCTGGCACCATTTCCTGACACTGTTACTGTTGTGCTTGCAGACAGGAGCCTAGCATGGCTGTCCTCTGAGGGGCTCTAGCCAACAGATGACTGAGATAGATGCAGGTACCCAAAGCCAAGCACTGGACGGAGTTCGGGACCCCTTTGGAAGAGTTAGGTGAATGATTGAAGGAACTGAAGAGGATAGCAACCTCACAGGACAACAAATAGTAACAGATTCAAACTAACCTGGAAGCTCCCATAGACTGAGCCACCAACCAAAGAGCATAGATGGGCTGATCTGTCCTTAGCACATATGTGCGGCCTTGTCCAGCCTTGGTGGGTGGGTGGGAGAGGATGTACTTAATCCTATAGAGACTTGATGATCCAGAGTGGTGGGATACCCAGTGGGGTTGGGAAACCCTCTCAGAGGCAAAGGGGAGGGGGCATGGGGGAAGAACTCTGCAAGGGGGAACCAGGAGAAGGGGCAGCATTTGGGATGTAAATAAACAAAATAAACTTTAAACGAAGAATGTCTAAGTCAGTCAGCATTTCTTAGAGAAACAGAACCAACAGGAAATAGGTAGGCAGATGGATAGAAGCGATAGATAGATAGATAGATAGATAGATAGATAGATAGATAGATAGATAGATAGATAGTTGGATGGGTAGAGAGATAAGATAGATAGATAGATAGATAGATAGATAGATAGATAGATAGATAGATAGACAGACAGACAGACAGACAGACATTTTGAAGTACTGGCTTATCAGATTATGGTTGCTGAGAAGAGCCATGATTTGTTGTCTATGAAGGAGAAACTTCATATCACTCAGAGGAAATCTAGTCTCATTTCAAAGTCCTGAGAACCAGAGGAACTAATCCTAAGTCCCAGGGCCAAGAATACAGATTATTTTTATCTAATGATAGGGAAAGATGGATGCTGCCATGGTGACAGGAGAGAGAAAATCTACTTTCTTTCATCTCGTGGTCTATTTAGAACCTCAACAGACTGAATGGCAAGTGTGGTCTTATTTATTCAGTCTACTAATGAAAACACTAGTCTCTCTCTCTCTCTCTTTTTTTTTTTACTGTGACCAACTTTATTAATCTTAGAAGAGGAAGCCAATACTAGTCTCTTAAATCCATCTTCACAAGCATACCTCACAACAGTGTTTTACCAACTATAGTCCCTACCAAGTAACAAGTGACTTATACATATGCACGTGCCCCACCCCACACACATATGCACATGCACACAGAAACCACATGAATAGCTATTTGCAATGTTGCAAGAGGGAGGAGAATTGAACTAAAAAGTAAAATTGAACTAAAAATTAACTAAGTTTTGAGTACACACTGAAACTAAAGTGTTGGGTCCTAGTTATCCAGGTAAGTATGTTTTGTAGCCAGTTCGAATAGTTGACTTTTGATAGTAGCGTCTGAATGAACAGCATGGGGGTTGTGACTGACAGTTAGAGGTGAGGTGATGATAAATGAGGAGAAGCCTAAGAAAGTAGCTCTTACCGAAACTCACAGTTCGACTATACGAGGAGAGAGAAGAGCCAGCCATGAAGACAAAGGACCCCTCACCAGGGTTAGAGAGCTGAAGAGAGCTGTGTGATAGAGCGAAGGGAAGACTGAGCATGAAGGGGCTGGTGCTGAACAGGATGGACGTCAGACAGACAGAAGATTGAGCACAGGGAGGGCCTGATGAATCGAGGTTACTGGGACAGGTGAGAAAGAATTTGTTGCTCAATCAGAATGAGGAGGTAATTATATTGGTCTGTGCCTTAAGGGTATAGTCAACGGAAGGCAAGAACTTGACCTGTTTTAGTGAACCACACTCTTTATTCATATTTAAAAACAATGGGGAGGTGAGATTCATCTAAGAGAATTTCGTGTCCCAATAATATTTTCTAGAACTTTCTCATCATTTGTGGAAGATAAGCTGATGGTAGAAATGTGTCTTTTTAGCTTTGCAAACTAAAATGTACAGTTCCCTAAGTCGCCTTTTCATCAGTATTCACTTTACATTTTCCTTAGCATGTCTTCTTTCTGTGCTGACAGGAAGAAGAGGGGAAAAAAAACCATGCTAATTGACTGAAATAAACATGGAATTTCTAAGACTGCCTATCTACACCATTTCTCTGCTGGCTTTTCATGGGTAACAGAGTGTCTAATGTTCAGGGACAAGAGGCTTCAGACCACGGGGTGCCTGCCAGCTCTCCAGAGGGCAGAAACCCACATTTGCATGCATATGAATGAGGCCAGGAATAGGCTGAGAGATAAAAAATGGAGCAGTTGCTAGAACTGTGCACTGTGCAAAGGGACTGTACTCCCCTGGTGGAGGGGGAATTTGGACACCGGATAGGGAGAGTACATAATGGTGTTAGAAAAGAGCTATTCAGTGGCATGATATATTTTCCCAGCATGCTATGCCAAGGCAGCACGTTGTTTAATTGTGAAAAGTATGAGACCCAGTAACTCCTCTCACCTTCTAAAAATGCTTAGCCTTGCAGAAGGAAAATTTGGCATC
The DNA here is from genome assembly GCF_021556685.1 of Rattus norvegicus. Classification (NCBI taxonomy): domain Eukaryota; kingdom Metazoa; phylum Chordata; class Mammalia; order Rodentia; family Muridae; genus Rattus; species Rattus norvegicus. Next base: position 71,966,147 of record NC_141544.1, read on the forward strand.
CATTTCTATTCATTTCAAGGGATGAAAGAAAAGGCCATTGTAGAGATGTATTGATCTTTGGAAAGGTCAGGTGAAGATTCATAGGTCAAGGTGCTACTTCTGAACAGTTAAGAGGAGATGTGAAGGGATGGTCCATAGGGAAAATATACTAAAATAAAAACAAAGGAATATTCCATGTGCACAATCAAGAACATTTGTGACCTTTTAAAATGTGAAGCAGCTAGGATTACATATGTTTATGTGTGCATGTGCATATGTATTTATATATGTGTACACATATGTAGAACATTACTACTATTAGCTTTAAAATAGAAGCCCATTTCAGGAAATAAATTCTATAAACCATAACAGGTAGAAATATATATTTATTTCATTGTATAGCCTTGAAATTGGAAAAAGAAAAACATATCAAGAAATTTAAGGAGTAGAGATCAAAAGCAAAAATGAAAAGAGTGAAGCAGTAGATATATAAAGTAGAAAGTGGGAGTGGAAGGGGAAAAATTAAGAAACAAAACAAAGGAGAAAGAATGAAGAATGGCTATGAGAGATATTACCACTACTGACACTGAACATGTCCAGCGTCTATATCCCCAAAGTTTTGTAAAGAGCTAAGAGGGCAGGTGAGCAATGCAGTGGACAGGAGGACATTGCATACCAAGCATTCTGACATGAGCAAGCTCTTTGGAGATCTTTTATTCTTTCCCATATTGTTCTTTGGTTAAGGGGCCCAGACTGGATCTGTTCAGTGACCCTTTAAAATGAGAACAAACAGCTTAGATCAGTTCTTCAGAGTTTGAATTCTATTGTGTTTCATTTTCCAAGTTCACAGCAAATGTTTGAAATAATAGTTTCTCTTGGGGTCTTTGAAGTTTATTCTTACACGTGAAGGGATGGCCACATTCCAGAGGGTGACCGCTAAGCCTTAGTGACTCAGAATATCGTTCTAGAAGTTGGCTGCAAACAGTTCACTCTGTTGCTTTCCCTTTTGAGCTTAAACTCTTTGTACACTATGCGTATCTAAGTTAGAATGGTACCTAACTGGATCCAACCACACATCCTCCCATTCTCCCTGCGTAAGGCTTACTTTATAGTCTATAACTCTAGAAGCACCTTGCTTGTAGTGTGCTGGAGGAAGGATGTCTCTATCTTTGAATCACCTTCTGTGAAACAAACTAAATTCATTAGAATGGTACATATTGTCTCAATTGGAACTAAAAATGTGTGTACCTTAGACTATGCAACGCCTATCTTTTTTTCTAAAATGGTGACATGCTGACCACAAACTTCTAAAGAATTAAATATCTATATACTACATGTATGTAATTTTATTTTTGCCATTTTAAAAATATTTAGATTATAATTTCCATACCAGGAAGACCCTGTTCTCTCTTAGATGTCTCCCAGAAGGCAAAGCACACATGTCCATTTTATCTTTGCATAGGACCAATCTATGCACTGTTCCCCTCAAACAACTTCTGAGAAAAAACTGGATGCATATATAAATGTCCACTCAGCATACTTTGCATATTTATAAATGCATCTATAGCTGAACTCTTTCTAGGCCATTGGAAGTTAGCCTTTCATTTTGTGTTCTTGACCAAAGAAGGTACACACTGTTCTACAAATGCTATTAATACATGAGATCTCTTCTATCATGTTCATAAGCAGATTTTTTTTAATGATGTTTTCTCAACCCTGACCTTTCTTCTTGCCATTATTTTATCTTCTGGGAAACAGGTAAGGACTCTCCTGGACAAAAGGAACTCTGCCCTGCCTGTGTTAGCACACTGAATTGTGGCCCAGGTTAAAGTAGTTCTTGTATTGTGCGCCTCTGACAAAGTGCTCCTGGCTCCACAAATGCTTCTCACTCCTGCACAGGGTATGGTCTAAAGAAGATACAAAACATGGACTGCCAGGCAGTCAGCCCAGCATTTTGTTTTCATATAAAAAATGTTTCATTAGAACATAAAGCATCTTATGCCATTTGAGGGTTGGGGGTTGATTTCCTTTTATTAGCAACAAAGGTAAAGATTTTAGGAGAGACTACTTGGTCAATAAAACATAGGGTTTACTATCTGGCCCTTCATGCTAAGATTGTGCCCGTCCTTAGGGCACAAATCAGTGTTAAGTGACTGTTTTACTACAGAAACGAAGCTTAACATAGATTCTGAGCACTAGAAGAAATCTGAATTCCACGGTACCTTATTTAAAACGTCTCAGTGGTATGAAGGATCTTAGATGTCGTGAAGGCTAACTGCCAGCCAACAAGAATGCAGGAAGATATTTGTCTTTCTGCTTCATGAAGAGGCTAAGCTGATGAGACTGAGAGCAAGAAACACCTGGCTGAGGGACTCACTTGTCCACTTAGGAGAACTGGAAAACATCTGACTCACACATTGTAAGTGTAACCAGGACATTAAGGAGAGCCGTATGTGTTTCTGCTGGAGACTACATGTCCATGGCCCAGCATTTTCAGCCTTCATTCATAAGTAAGTGGAAATTGTTCTTTGTGTCTCAAGTTGTCATCTTTCCTCAGAGTAGTCATGTGCTGGGCAATACTGTGCCTTGATGTTGGACAATGACAGAGAGCCACAGCTTCCCTCAGCTAAGCAATGACAAGGGTGAACTGTGGTGTTTGATAGGTGTAGGAAGTCTAATTTTGCTTCATTGGGATGTTAAATCATCTCAAGCTTAGGAGCATCACACACATACAAACACATGTGTGTACATACATATGCATATACATGTATATGCTCAGACACATAATTTAATATGAATATAGTTTTTAATATATTAATTTTAAAAGAAAAAGAGGATTTCCTTTGAAAAGTTATAAACTGTTTATGTGAGTTTTCCATATTTATAATTTTTTCATTGTATATGATTGTTAAACAATATTTCCTTATACATATCTATTTTACATTGTTTATATTCCCCCAACACTATCCCTTCTCATCATTCCAGTTCTATTATTCCCTTTTATTCCTTTATAACAGCCATACTTTAATTCCATGCACACATAACTGATTCTATATGTCCATTAAAAATCTAAGAACGCTGTATGAGAGAAAACATAAAATATTTGTTTTGTGAGACTGGTTTAATTTTCTTAATGTGATTATCTTTAGTTGTATCAATTTTCCTATAAATATTAGAACTCCAATGTCTATAACAATGCATATACATATGCCTTATTGATGACTGTGACAGAATACCTAGGTCACTCCCATATTTTCCTATATACCTAGTGTTGTATAAACATTACCATGAAAGTATTGCTGTGACAGGTTCACTAGGAACCCTGTGGGTAAGACCTAAGAGTGTCAGCAAAGTGATAATCTAGAAATTAATGAGCTTCCTTAGTGGGTAGGTAAAATAATTTACAAAGAAAGAAGTTTAAAAAGAAAGAAAATGAAATACCTGAGTCATTGAGTAAAAGCCATGATGCCTAAAGAGCACAGTCCCTTTATCAGGTCAGTCACTACCTTTATTTCTTATTCCTTTCCATTTTTATTATGTGCTTTACTCAGTTTTTACTTATCCAATGGATGCCTTTTCATTTCAGATCTTAATTCAAAATAGACTTGTTTTCTTTCATGTGCTAATTGAAGTAGAAGATTCCAAAACAGATAAAGAACAGAAACAAAACCAACCAACCAACCAACCAACCAAAAACCGTGTTTCATGAAAAGACCCTTTAAGTTATATGTCACTGTCCTGGATGAGTGCCCTTTAGATGTAATATTTTCCTCACAAGTAACTAATCTGACACACTCATATGAAGATCCAGAAGATGGAACAAAACCAATGATGTTAATTTTCACTGAGTAAATACAGTGTTCCACTAGAGTTGGACCTTAAGTTGTTGTGCGTGTTAATAGACACTTTAATCTAGCTATTTCCACTTGATTTTGGTTGTCAGAGATATAAAGATGGTTCTTGTCTACTCTGGGCAGTACAGTGGAGCAGGCAACCTGCTGCCTTTCATCCATATCCAATAGAAATCAAGATACTGGCTTTATTATTGGGATAAATAAGTTTTCAGCTCTCTATATTAATATTTATCTTCAAGGATAGAAAGATGGAGGACAATCACCTTATGAAACAGCAGTGAGTCGGCTGTCAGCAGACAGAGAGGCTCCAGGAGAGTCTGTTTTGTCTGGGTGAGTCAACAAAAATGTCTGAAAATTATACACTCTGGTTTAGGTCTTACAGCTAGTTATCTTATTGGGAGAATTCTGTGGGTAAATCAAGATTACATAGACATCACAAAATATTGATTTCATAAATAATTATCATTATCTTTATATGGTAAGCTCTCAGGATGCTAAAGTGAAAAAGGCCTAGTTTTGTGGAATCTGAAGTGTAGAGAGAAAAATTAAGAAATAAATAAAATAATTGCAAATTTGGAAAATTTCAAGACACATAATTTGTTGTACTATTAATAATAAAGGAATGCTGGGATGTCACCTTGGTTGGATCTGTTCCATAAGACCTTTCTGAGAACATGAAATCTAAAAGATCTAATCCTGGGAAAGGGGACATGGACAACAGTTGGGGCTGAAGGAAACGCTGAGACCTGCTGAGGCACTGACAGAAGCCTGGTGTCTTTGGAACCTTGTGATCCAAGGCAAGAGAAACAAGAGATGAGCTTGGGCCAGGTGGTAAATGGCCTTCTGAAGGACAGGTCATAGCCGCCGGGCAGAAGGGTGTGTGTTATCTGGCTTATATCTTCAGAAGACAACTGAGTCTGCTCACTTGTAATGTGAGCATGCAGTCTCGCTGAAACAGGAAGAAGAGAGATTGGAACCTGGTGCTGTGTGTCAGGTAAACGCTGCTGGGGTCTTCCATTAGGTTGAAAAGACAGTGTAGAGACAAGTGGTGCTTAGACTAGAGACAGGATTAGGATTATGTGGAAGGAAGTAGAAAGCAGCCGGGGATTTGAATATCTGAGTGAGCCCCTAAAGAACTAGCTAGTGTGTATGTGTGTATGTGTGCACGCACTGTGTATGCATGCGCACACTTGAGTGCTTGTAGACAGGGTTTCTCATTGTGTAACCTTTTTCACTATTGTTATTCTGTTTTTCTTTTGTTTTTAAAAAATAGCTTTGTGTTTTTTAAGAGAGAGGATTCCTGTTCTATTAATTTATTTTCTTGTCTAATGGGAGACAGTTTGACTATATAAGCATATTGATTTGGGGTTTTATTATATTTGAAATGTCTTACTGTGTTTAATTACATCATGTCATTAAACAGCAATGGTACATTCTGTTTGAATGCAGCAAATGGTTTATTCATAATAGTTGGCATGCATCTGACTGGTCACATCACAAAGCTACTCAGATACCTTATATCTCTTACTTATTATTTATATAAGTATTTTGTATGCTAGTGATTATAATTTTCATTCTTAGTGTTTCACATTCTCTGGTAAAACTAACTTATCAGATACAACTTTATAATGGCATTCTCTAAATCTTTGTCTACCCATTTGCAGGTCCCATAAGATAAAAAGACTCATTGATTACTTCAGCACAAATTCTACATTTTTCTTGCTCAGATGTTAAAATTTTTTCTTAAAGATTTTGCCATAATATTTGCATAGATTTGAAATTTTGTTTAAGATATGTACTTGCAGGTACTAATAATAAAGGTTCTGAAGCATATGCTATTTGTACAAGTATGAAATATTCAGAATGCTCGTGTATATCACACCCAATTCCCTGCTCTTAGAAAGATTTTTCTTCTAAAAGTGTTCTTAATATAGTGAAGGTGTTTTGCAGATGTTCACAGAATAAGTCAGTGGTTTTCTTGAAGTAATGATTACCCATAGATATTTACCAGCCATTTCTTTGTGCTGATACTAATACTGTAAAAGGCCTTTTGCTCTAAAAACTTTAGGCATGGAAACACAATGTAGCATGTTTACTTAATGGAATGCTATTCTTCAATAAAAGAAGCACTATTCAAAACAATGTCTAAAATTCAACAACAAAGAAATTAGCATAATGTAAAAATAGACAAAGAACTAAAGCAGAAGTTTCTCTAAGGAAGATATACAGATAGCCAATAAGTGCGTGAGATTGGCTGACATCACTAATCATTTGCAAAAAGCAATCAAAACCACAATGAGATGCAATCTCATACGCATTGGCATGGGTATTATCAAATAACATGGAATAACATTGGCAAAGATAGAAAGAGATTGCGCATGCATTCTTTTTTTTTTTTTTTTGGTAACAATGTAAAACGTTGACCATTGTGAAGACAAGTTGGGAAGTTTCTTAAAAACAAAAAATAGAATGGTCTTTTAAACTCCTTTCTGCACTGACATTTACATGAAGGCTGCTTCTGACAAATACTTTGATTCTCTCTCATCTTCATAGAGTTAGAAAATGTCATCTTTTTGAGTTCTGAGCTCTTTCCTAAACTCCTGAGTCTTGGTAAAAAGAGTAGAGATGCTCCCAAGAGCTGAGTTTCGAAACCTAAGAAAAAGATAATAAATGACTATTATATATATTCATACCAACAGGTCAGTGTTCCTCTCAACCTTTGGCAGAGAAGTTTCTTTGTGTGTAAGTGTGTTTTACAGTGGATAGCAGTCAATAAACAGACAAACCTGGTCAAAGTTCCGTATTCTAGGCCAGGAATGGGACATCTGCATTAACCTCCTGAAGGCTTGGGTAACAACACTGGAAACTGAGTGAAAAAAAACGCTAAGAAGAGTGGATACGGGGGAACGCTCTGAAATTACGTCATCTGGACATGGCATGCTCACAGAACTGATGAATTCATGGCAGCGATGGTTGCCTGCCAGACTACGAAATTCAGCTATACACCATTTCTGCACTGATGGGGAAGAGGCCAATAAAGCCTGACACCCAATGAAGATCTATTGGCAAGTGATTTGCCACTGCAGAGGAAAAGCACTTTTCTTGGGAATGTGGCCAGTGGCAGTTTATGCGTGTTTGTGCAGGTACTGCTAATTAGGAGGAAAGAAAGGAAGGAACGAAGGAAGGAAGGGAGGGAGGGAGGAAAGATGGAAGGAAGAAGAAAGAGAAAAACATGAAAAGCTAGAGAGACGTAGAACTTTCTTCTTTTGTGAAAATAGCTTTCCACTATTGACTATAGTGCCTCAGCTATTGCTTGTCATATTGAACGTAAGTATCACAGTGATATAACAACATCAGCAGGACCAGGCCACTCCCAAATTACACACATAAGAAGACTGAAGGGAGAGAGAGGCTGAGAATGAAAGCCAGAAATCGAAGCCCTGAACGACTAAAGGCCAATCCAGGCAATATGTCTGCTCACAACTCATGAGTCCTATAAAATTCAATGTATGTTCATCCACATGTTTAAAAACAAAACAGTACGTACTTCTTTCTTCTTTCCTGCAATCAATATCTTTTTTATTTCCAACTTATATTTTGAGGATGTCACTTTTCATTCATGTGTTTTCCTGTGAGTCTTTACTTGGAAATGGAGTCTACTTTTAGCTTCCTCTTTTTTCACCAAGCATCTTTTCCAACTCCCTCTTTCAAAGTTAGAGCCACACAAGGAATTGCTTAACAATCCTTTATAACTGACAGGCCCATCACTTCTCTGTTATACCCTGACTTCTCTCTCCAAGGTTGTTTGGGTTTTCACCCTCAAAAGGAAGGATGTGATTGTTCTGTGGAACTCCATGGAGCAGGATGAAGATTAATAGTGGGAAGTAAGAGGAAGAAAAATTGTAACAGCATGTGGAAGCCCTTTCTAATAACTCTAACTATGTGACAATCCCTGGAACCATCCAGGTAGGAGGTGGCCATTTGTCATTGCTCCTGGAAAAAGGGTGCTTGTACTGTAGTGTCAGAGCAGAGGACAGTCCTCCCAGCTCCCTCCCAGGACCCTCCCAGCTCTGAGTCCATCATTCAGAGAGGATATTTTTCTCAATGTCTTTTTTTTTCATTTCCAAAAGCCAAGCCAAAGCACTAAAAATAAAATTAAAATAAAAAACAAAAACTCTTTGGCATGACCCCTATGTGATTCCCTTACTCAGCCCTGCATGCACTTTGCAGTGTTAGACACCAGTGCTCCCGCTGTTCTGTGCAGTAATGGATCCTAGATGTGCCTTTAAACCATATTTATTTTCTACATTAAAAACATTTAAAACACATTGGCAAGAATAAAATAAAGGACCACATTGGCATTAAAGGAAACTGAACAGAATCTCACACCATTCTGATTTCTCAGCCTTCTTTCCCTACCCATCACCACATCAAACTGAAACTCCATTTCTTATGAATCTCTATAACTCTGTTGACATTTCATACTTGCAGGGTTAAAGGATGGATCCCTCCATCACCCCTCTCTTTTTAACTTCCAGAAGTCATATATTTTTCTTTCCCTTTGGAAAATTTCTGCTATACTCACTGTCTTAACAGAAACTCTGCTCCAGACAGCTTTGTAAAATTATTATTCTGTGCAGTTGAATTCTCAACCTGATATCCAATATCAAGGAGACAGTGGTGGAAATTCTTCCCAGACAGTGTAAAAGGTAAACTGAGACTGAATCATTTTGAGATTGGCGACCTTTGAGAGAAGCATTCTTTCTGTGCTGACCTAAGACAGATGTGAATGTCTCAACGGTGGAAATCATGTGCTCCTGCAAAGATTTAATGCCAGGCATGAAGGAGCATATATATGAGCTAGGCTAATCCTACAAGCAGCGGGATGGGAGGGCGCTTGCTCATACAGTATGTCTCAATGACCTTAGCCGTTCGTTAGCCACAGAAGAACTGCGCTGGTTGTTAAAGCCAGCGTCATATAGACTGTCATAGCCAATGTCATATCTAGATTGTTATTGCTATAACATCCTTTGAGGACTCAGTCAAGCCCTTTACCAGCTTAGTCATTCCAAGACAAAGGGCATCAGACAGGCAGGATACCGAAGCAGTACTGGTACACTGAAGTCATTCAAGACAAAGCAAGCCTTCCGCTCCCTCCCCCACGCTAACTCACTATCCTTCTGTTTTGCTTATGCTCTTCAGCAATAAATAAGCATGAAATGAAATAGAAACGGCGCTTGCCATTTCTAGTCCTTTGAGGTGGAAATGGGAATTGAGCCTTTCTTGATAGGCTTATCCCTCACTATACATTCAAATGCAAGGGCTGTGAGAGGGGTTCATAACACAACACCACACACACACACACACACACACACACACACACACACACACACAATGCCATATCAGCCTTTTATATAGTTTCACAAAAATTTAAACCTAGTGAATCTGTTGAATCTATTTGCATTTTTTGCTCTGCCATTTTTCAGCTGCTTTCTTTCCAAGAAGTCAAGTCCATTCCTTTACTCCTTAATGTTCCTGTTAAATAAAAAAAGCATAAAGAGTGCACACAGCACCTTCCGTTGTCACTATAACATACATGTTCTTACCTACCTACTTGTAGAAATAACAGTTTGTCATATATATTTGATAGTCCTGGAATCCAGCATGTTAATTCATTTCCAAGGCTAGTTATTTGGCTGAAAGTACAAGCCTGAGAGACATTTGTGACTTCTGTGTATGTCTTTGAGGGGACAGGGAGGTTGGACACTACTGAGACCAGCCTTAAAAGAAGCTAATGCTACCATGTGTCATGCTAGCACCCTGTGAGCTCAAGCCACCCAGTCCATTATCAGTGTCAATGATCATAGACCTTGGGGAAGCTTCCTCTCCTACTTCTCTCTTTCCTAACAGCCAGATGACTTGGAAGGTAACTGAGACAAGTGGGAAATGGCTGAATTATCCCAAGGAATGAGGAAATGGTGTCTTTGATCCAATGGCAGAATGTTTATCATTTTGAAATGGGATAGACTTTTTAAAAAACAAATATAGTAAATATTCAAATCAGAAGACACAACTATGAGCCAAAATAAGAAGTGGAAAGCAATTATTGTTTCAGGAATGGGGGACGAGTGGCGGCAATGGTGGCTTCTCACTCTAGCTAGTATTGGACACAATGGTACCTTCCAGTCTTTCTCTTGCTATTACACACCGAAGGTCAGAAGGGCAGGGACAAGACTGTCAAAAGTGTACAGCAGTGGCAGAAAACCTCATCTTCTACTCCAGTCCCATTTTCTGGTGATTGTTTTTGAAAGTTAAGCACTGAGAGTCTAAGGTTCACAAGAACTTCCAGAAACTTGTTTATTTTGAGGTGAAACTTTTGGGGTCTGGAGATGTGGCTCAGTGGTTGAGAGCACTGACTGCTCTTCCAGAGGTCCCGAGTTCAATTCCCAGCAACCACATGGTGGCTCATAAACATCTGAAATGTAACAGTGTACTTATATTTATAAAATAATTAAATATTAAAAAAAGAAGATGGAAAGTTTTGAACTTCTATCTCATTTTTTTTCTGATCTCTCTCTATGTTTCTGAGATCCTCACCTGGTTGTTGCCTCTTTTGGGGACTCCCTTGTAGAGATGTCCTTCCCAGGTAGCCTACCGCAACTTTTCATTATGCAAAAGCTGTTAATGATCTCTTCTTTCCAGAGTTAATTATAAAGAAAAGTTCCAGAGACTTTAGGCTTTACTAACATGTTTACACTAATGTATATTGTATTTTTAAAACTGGAATTAACCAAGTTCTGAGATTATTTGAAGTGTGTCCATTTTCAAAATTTAATTAGAACACATCAGCAACATTCTCTCTATCGTTCTCCTTCTTCCAACTCTTTTCATGTCGTCTCCCTTCATTCTTTTTCAAATTCATGGCCTCTGTTTTAAAAAGTATTGTTGCAGGAAGGGGTGAGGGTTGGATGGGGAGGGGAACACCCTTATAGAAGAAGTGGAGGGAGATGGGATAGGGGGCTTATGTTTGGGAAACTGGGAAAGGGAATAACATTTGAAAAGTAAATAAAAAGAATTCAATTTAAAAAAAAGCCATCACAAAGACAAAAAAGTATTATTGTTAGATAAATATGCACAAATAATATGTAACCTGCTGAGTCTGTCTAGTGTTGCTCTTATGTATACAATGTCAAGGCTGACCACTTGCTATTGGATAATGATTTAGGGGGCACATTCCCTGGAATTCTCCCTCTCTCAGAAGCTGTTAGCTGCCTGTTGCTGTTCGTCTACACTCTAGAGCCCTATGATATTTCCTGTACCCACATTGGAATGTCAACTCTCGTCGCTTGTGATTTTTAATCTCACTGCAATACTGTTTAAACGTCTGCGTGTACTACAGATACCAGAAAGAGGACTTTCCAGAGATTCTGACCTCTCCCCACTCCCACACCTCTTCCTATAACAACCTATCAGATGATTGAGTTTTGCTACATCTAACCACCATTTTGAATTGCTATAACATTCTGCATTCCATGATGCTCAGCGCTGTAAAAGGGAAGGCATATTATCAAATACATAAATTGGAAATAAAAGTACTGTTCATGTCCTCTTTTCCATAATCTGACAATTTACTCACACTTACACACCTCAACTTTTAGACATGTGTAAGTCTCTACTAGCACAGGTTTAATAGGCAGCATTTATTGTCGCAGGAAATATGGGAGAAAAAAAGCAAAATAGAAAACCTACTCAGCTTAACATTTAAATATCCAGGAACCATTATCTTTTTACCTCAGTATCTTTCTTCCCAGATGTCATATTATACTTTCATTCATCAAGTGTATTTTAATTGTTAAAACAATGAACTTCTAGTGAATGAAGCCAAGCACAACTGAGTATGAGACATACACTTATGTAAAGAAAGAGGACATCACACCCTTATGCTGTGAAGTGAGTTGGATAGTAGGTATCTTCAGAAAAAAAGTTTCTCTCATCGATGCTTTTTATACATTTCAGCTTTGACTAGTATCTAATGGAATACCAAAACCAAATTTCATATTAATTTTAGAACACTGATGCCTATAGATCTACAGTACACGTCTAGCATAGCTCCTTTCCAGGTTAGGCCAGACTCAGGATCATAGCTGGTACAAGTTTTCATCTTGGCTTAGCAGTCACTCATGCATAGAAGAAGTCTGTCGAAGCCACTATACACTATTTGTACATCTGACACTCATTACATAGATGATATTAGTATATAGCAAGATGTTAAAATCAATTTTTCTAAACTCATTGTTTAGCTTGATCAGTATTTTCCCAATTTATATTCCAAAGTGAGCTGATTCATCAAGGAGACTTGGCGAATGGTTTTGTGACTGATAACTGATCATATATAAAGGGGATTTGATCTCCATATCAAATACATGATGCAAATTCATACTTCTCACCCTGTCCAAATGGAGAGTGGAGCTTAGTCCACATGCTACAGGTGTGGGGACTTCATTGGACCAGTCAGGTAATTTATGTAATTTTCATGTGGTGTGAAAGAGTAAAGTTATGTTTGATGAAAACTCAAGAACTGAGCAAGTGGCTGTGTTCATAGCTGCTTGTACCCAGAATAAGTAAATAGGTCAGTTTGATGGAACGTTCTCCATGTCCCTAACTTGATAGGTCAAACATACAAGGATGCTTTTCATGGGTTTGAAGGGACTGTCTATAAGAACCTGGTCATAACTGCCTTATGGAACTTGTCTGGTGAGCTAATGAAAGAAAAAGGGAACAACTTGGTAGGATATGTTTGTGTTGTCAAGGTAACCTCAGGTGGACGATCTTCAACAGTTAAGTAGAGGGAGTGTGGGATCAGTGCAGAGTGTTCCTCACACAGGGAGTCAGTACTACCACAGCTGTAGAAAACCAAGGGCAGATGACAAACGTAACAGTAAAGTAACAACTTTCTACACAATCACACACATGCATACGTGTGCACATACATGCACACACATACACACACACATACATGCATGCAGGCATGCACACCCAAAGACGTATACACATGCAGGCATGCACACATGGCATGCACTCATAGCAGGCACATACATATATGCACATTCATACACACACATGCATACACAAACAATTATGCACACACACAAACACACACACATGCATGCAGGCATGCACATCCAAACACACCCATGCACACACATATGCACACACAAACACGCCCACACATGCATGCACACATATGCTCACACATGCACACATAAACAGTGTGCACACATATATGTGTGCATACACACACACGCGCACACACACACACACACACACACACACACACACACATGATTCCATCCCAAGATGATTCACAGATAGTAACGTTTTATTTACTTATTTTGAGTTGGGATTTTGTGAACCCAAGACTGACTGTCCTGCCCCAGCCTTTCAAGTGCTAGAATTACCAGTGTTGTTGCTATGCCTGGCTGGATAATGGCTTTTCAGATCATTAGACATAGGTACCGTGAGTATCAAATGAATTTTGTGAAGCACAGATGTTTTAGAAAACCTGTAATTTAATACACAAAACTCAGGACAATTAGCTAGAAGATGAATGAAATAATAATTTTTCCTCCAATCCCATAATAAATACCTGGTTTAGTTTTTAACTAAACCACATTTTAAGGAAACACATCCTAGGCATTTAATAATAGGAATATGATAAACAAAATTCAAATGGCATGCTTCTGATAATCAATAATCTTGGCCTAAATCAAAATTCTCAATGTCTATTTATTTTCTTAATCATTACAGAAATAGCATGCAATCGATCTTTAACGAGAGTTCCAGTTGCGGAAAAATCCTTGTCCTATGAACAGGAAAACCTTCACATGGATATGTGCATTGATATCTTTAGCCAAAGGAGAAGATGCAAAAAAACCAATGTTTGGAAAGGGTTACATGTGGCATGCCCAAGGTTTATTCTTGCAGTGTTTGCTGTGATGTCTGCCTTCTAGTGGGACAAGCCTACCATCACTACTCCAGAGACAAATAACCTGTGTTCTAAACATGCAAGTGACTCAAACAGAGTGTTATGATTTAACCAATACTGAATTAGACCACTCGATTTGGTTACATTTTGTCAGGGCCTAGTCACTGGTGGGCCATTTATAGACTCACCCAAAAATGTGCCACACATTTTAGCGAATGTGTTAACTATTGCTATAGCAGGGTTTTCAAGAATTAATTGCAATCATCTTATTATGGTAGCTATAGTAGTTACTTTTCTCATTTATGTAGCAAAATACATAGTAAAAGCAAAGGGAAGGAGGAGCTCTTTCAGCCCACAGGTTGAGGGCCTAGTCTATACAAGCACGGTGACAGGAGCATGAGGTAGTTGGTCACGTTGCATCTGCAATCATAAAGTAGAGAGTGAGGCAAAGGGACTCTCAGCTCCCTTTCTCCTTCTTGTTCAGTCCCTGTACCTCAGCCTATGAGATGGTACCACTCCCATTGAAAAGGAATCTTCCCTCCTCAGATAAACCTTTCTGGAAACTTTATTATAGACATCAGCCGTGTGCTTCCACAATGATTAAGTCTGGTCAAGGAGCTGTCAAAAACATACCATTAGCATAATCTTACTGTTTTGACCACTTCAGTTCTTTGCCTCCTGGATAAAAGACTTTTAATTCAAGTTACTAGATGGGTCCTAGATAAAAAAGAAGGATTTGGTGCGTGGATGGGTTGGGGCCAGGAGACCAATCATGGCCTTTTGTCCTTCAGATTTTTTTCTATCATATACTAAAAATAAAATATGGAACACATTAGTGAGACTCAGATTTACTATTTTAAATTTCTTATGTTCACAAAAAAGTTTTCTATTAGCAAACTTAGAAGTTACAATTTATAAGTTCTATTTGTCATCTTCATATCAAAATACCTGAGAAAACAATTTTAAAACAGGAAAGCCATGTTTTGGGCCATGTTTTCAGATGTTTTGATCCATAGCTAGTTGACTCCCTTGCTTTAGGTCTGTCCTACTAAGGTGCAGACATCATGACTGAAGGACACAGTCAAGAAAAACTACTTACCTCATGATAGACAGGAAGTAGAGAAACAGACAAGAGGGAACCTGGAAGAAGATATGCTTAACATAATCTTGAGTTTTGTAATGTGCTTCTGTCAATCATACCCTGCTTCCTAATTGTCCACTAAGCTACGAATGATTCTATTGATCCAGTCACCTCTCAGTTGTTCCCCATCGGGGAACCCAGCATTCAGTACATCAGCCTTTTGATGGTGTATTTCATACACAAATAGTAATATGTCATTATGAATTTGATACAATGACACAAGACACATTAATTATATACTCATTCATTTGTTTTAAAGTATATATTGTATTTTTTCGGAAAGTTCTCACTACTTTATACCTACTTAAGAATTATTAATGTAAATTTAAAGTTGAGTAAAACTGCTAATTATAATTTGTTATTTGGGTTAAGGATCAAGGTACGTGTATTTCAGTAAAAATAGCTAATTCTGGCATGGATAAATTGTAAATTAGTAGTTTAAACACATGGTCTTGAAAGTTTATTAACATCTGTGAAAATGTTTGCTAAACATTTGATGTTAAGTAGTGCTAGAGAAGACAATGTATTATCATGTGTTCTCTATGCAAGTCCATGGACAAAATAAACAAATAAATAAACAAAATTGAGTCTTGTGTTCATTTAAAGAATTCCACAAACTCAATATTCAGATATCATTGTAAGTGAACAAATCAGTTTAAGGAATCGCTCAAGTGATGAAGTGTTATAAAAGTGATGGATCCCCAAACACACAACTGGTACCTAATCTCTGATCATTGCTCTTACACAGGATTCCGGTGCAGAGCAAAAAGAGGCCATAGCTTTCAATAAGGTTGGGGGGAAGCCAGGTATAATTACATAGGAAACTTACCAGAAAAATTCAAAGTTTATTTGAAAAGACAACCACAGATAATAGTCCAAGAGTTGTATTAACAAATGTGAAAATAATCAAACAATCAACATATTGTTTGCAGGGAAAACTGTTTTCTTTTCCATGGATAATGAGGTGAGTTACATCTCTGTGCTTTAAAATCTGCATCAGACCTTTCTGAGAATTAATCTTGGCTCTCATAATTTAGATATTTAGATGACATGTCAACAAAGGACAATTTAAGTGATGAAATGCAAATTTGAATACATTAAATATGAAGTTATGTGTTAAGCAATCCTACTTTGAGATACAAGAATTGTAGTACAATATGGCATAATATATGAGCCAACACTAGATAAGGATGAAAAGAGGACCAAATGCAAAGAGAAGATCATAGCTCAGGTGGCTGAGCAAATTGGATATTACACAAAAGGATGCAGGCTAACGTAAGAGGTGGGGATAAAGTTGACCAACTGTAGCTTTCTAATTTTTCAGATTTCTAATTTTTCAAATCTAAGATTTTGAAGCATGCTACTGTAAAGATCTGGAAACAATCTACAGAGAAGGAAGATAAGTTCCTATTGCTGAAGATGCAATGTACTTCAGATACAGAGCTCTTAGCTAAAACTGACCTGAGTTCTCCCCTCCCTCAAGACTAGCTTTCATGGTGCTAGAAGTACCATGCAGGCTTTCAAAGGGGGAAGCAACCAACAGTCCTATCAAGCTATGATACCCATGAACCCAATCAATTACCAGCATAACCCAACAATCCTAAGTGTATTATAGTGGCATGCATGCCTTGGTGGTAATTAGCATCTCTAGTTAGACTGAAGACTCACAAGAGGAAGACCATGCCTGACACTGGAGACCTAGACTACTGCCCAGGGCTAGAGGATACTGGAGAAGAACATTTGATCAATACTTTTCTAAACTAGCATAATCCCAAACTACATCTTAAATCCTTGTCCTTATACCCATAAATAATGGTGTGCTCATGTCTCACCAAGAAAATTTCTCTTTGCAACAGACGTGGAATGTTACAGAACACCACAGCCAATAAAAATGCTAAATTGTGAAGCCTAGTTTCAAGGGATACATCTAAAACACAACTCCTGTACCTAAGACCCAGGGAACATTGCAGAAGTGGGACTGGAAGACTGTAAGCATCAAAGGATCAGGGAGTTTGCTGTGAGACTGTGTCTCCTGGTAATATCAGAAGCTGCACTCATAAAGTCTCACCAGGATGACTGCCTAAGCATGAGCTGAGTGAGGGTAACAAAGCCTCCATGCCAAAGTGGACAGGGAAAGCCCAGGAAGCCTCAACGGGACAGAAAGAACTACAGGCAACTAAGGAGTGAAGAGTGGGAAGAGTAGTGTTCCCTACTGAAGAGCACAACATTGTTTATCCAATAACAAATGGTCAGCCCTGAAAGCATACATTCAAGTAATTATACAGACTGACCAAATTGCATTTATGAATATGTATATATTTATGAATATACATAGGCATATGTATACACAAACACATATATATATGCAACAATTAAAGAAAAGAGGTCGCAGATTTGAAAGAGAGCAAGGAAATGCTATATGAAAAGTTTCGGTGAGAGGAAAGAGAAGGGGGAATTGGTGTAATTATAATCTCAAAAGTGAAAAAAAGAGCTCACTGCTCCCAGACCCCTTGGGAGAGAGAGCTCACCACTGAGACAGGTGGGCACTCCTGAGACTGCAGAGCTGAGGAGACCACCAACACTGCCCACCCCTGCTCACATCCCTGGCCCAAGAGGAAACTGTATACGGCCTCTGGGTTCCCTTGGATAAGGGCACAGGAGCAGGAAATCCACTGCATCTGAGACACTGCCGGAACCTGAAGGGACCGACTGGATAAACAGTTCTCTGCACCCAAATCCCGCGGGAGGGAGAGCTAAACCTTCAGAGAGGCAGACAAGCCTGGGAAACCAGAGGAGACTACACTCTGCCCACATCTCTGACTCCAGAGGAAAACACCAAATGCCATCTAGAACCCTGGTGCACGGAGGCTCCCGGAAAGGGCGGAGCAGATCTTCCTGCTTGCTGCCTCCTCGGAGAGTTCATAAGCAACACCCCACAAGCAAACCTGAGCCTCGGGACCACAGGTAAGACAACCTTCCACCTCCAAGCGACCTGCCTGGTGAACTCAAGACACAGGCCCACAGGAACAGCTGAAGACCTGTAGATAGGAAAAACTACACGCCTGAAAGCAGAACACTCTGTCCCCATAACTGGCTGAAAGAAAACAGGAAAACAGATCTACAGCACTCCTGACACACAGGCTTATAGGACAGTCTAGCCACTGTCACAAATAGCAGAACAAAGTAACACTAGAGATAATCTGATGTCAAGAGGCAAGCACAGGAATCCAAGCAACAGAAACCAAGACTACATGGCATCATCAGAGCCCAATTCTCCCACGAAAGCAAACACGGAATATCCAAACACACCAGAAAAGCAAGATCTAGTTTCAAAATCATATCTGATCATGATGCTGGAGGACTTCAAGAAAGACGTGAAGAAATCCCTTAGAGAAACACAGGAAAACATAAATAAACAAGTAGAAGCCTACAGAGAGGAATCACAAAAATCACTGAAAGAATTCCAGGAAAACACAATCAAATAATTGAAGGAATTAAAAATGGAAATAGAAGCAATCAAGAAAGAACACATGGAAACAACCCTGGATATAGAAAACCAAAGGAAGAGACAAGGAGCCATAGATACAAGCATCACCAACAGAATATAAGAGATAGAAGAGAGAATCTCAGGAGCAGAAGATTCCATAGAGATCATTGACTCAACTGTCAAAGATAATGTAAAGCAGAAAAAGCTACTGGTCCAAAACATACAGGAAATCCAGGACTCAATGAGAAGATCAAACCTAAGGATAATAGGTATAGAAGAGAGTGAAGACTCCCAGCTCAAAGGACCAGTAAATATCTTTAACAAAATCATAGAAGAAAACTTCCCTAACCTAAAGAAAGAGATACCCATAAGCATACAAGAAGCCTACAGAACTCCAAATAGATTGGACCAGAAAAGAAACTCCTCCCGTCACATAATAGTCAAAACCACAAACGCACAAAATAAAGAAAGAATATTAAAAGCAGTAAGGGAAAAAGGTCAAGTAACATATAAAGGCAGACCTATCAGAATCACACCAGACTTTTCGCCAGAAACTATGAAAGCCAGAAGATCCTGGACAGATGTCATACAGACCCTAAGAGAACACAAATGCCAGCCCAGGTTACTGTATCCTGCAAAACTCTCAATTAACATAGATGGAGACACCAAGATATTCCATGACAAAACCAAATTTACACAATATCTTTCTACAAATCCAGCACTACAAAGGATAATAAAGGGTAAAGCCCAACATAAGGAGGCAACTATACCCTAGAAGAAGCAAGAAACTAATCGTCTTGGCAACAAAACAAAGAGAAGAAAAGCACACAAACATAACCTCATATCCAAATATGAATATAACAGGAAGCAATAATCACTATTCCTTAATATCTCTCAACATCAATGGCCTCAACTCCCCAATAAAAAGACAAAGATTAACAAACTGGACATGCAACGAGGACCCTGCATTCTGCTGCCTACAGGAAACACACCTCAGAGACAAAGACAGACACTACCTCAGAGTGAAAGGCTGGAAAACAACTTTCCAAGCAAATGGTTGGATGAAGCAAGCTGGAGTAGCCATTCTAATATCAAATAAAATCAATTTTCAACTAAAAGTCATCAAAAAAGATAAGGAAGGACACTTCATATTCATCAAAGGAAAAATCCACCAAGATGAACTCTCCATCCTAAATATCTATGCCCCAAATACAAGGGCACCTACATACGTAAAAGAAACCTTACTAAAGCTCAAAACACACATTGCACCTCACACAATAATAGTAGGAGATTTCAACACCCCACTCTCATCAATGGACAGATCATGGAAACAGAAATTAAACAGAGACGTAGACAGACTAAAAGAAGTCATGAGCCAAATGGACTTAACGGATATTTATAGAACATTCTATCCTAAAGCAAAAGGATATACCTTCTTCTCAGCTCCTCATGGTACTTTCTCCAAAATTGACCATATAATTGGTCAAAAAACGGGCCTCAACAGGTACAGAAAGATAGAAATAATCCCATGCGTGCTATCAGACCACCACGGCCTAAAACTGGTCTTCAATAACAATAAGGGAAGAATGCCCACATATACGTGGAAATTGAACAATGCTCTACTCAATGATAACCTGGTCAAGGAAGAAATAAAGAAAGAAATTAAAAACTTTTTAGAATTTAATGAAAATGAAGGTACAACATACCCAAACTTATGGGACACAATGAAAGCTGTGCGAAGAGGAAAACTCATAGCGCTGAGTGCCTGCAGAAAGAAACAGGAAAGAGCATATGTCAGCAGCTTGACAGCACACCTAAAAGCTCTAGAACAAAAAGAAGCAAATACACCCAGGAGGAGTAGAAGGCAGGAAACAATCAAACTCAGAGCTGAAATCAACCAAGTAGAAACAAACAGGACAATAGAAAGAATCAACAGAACCAAAAGTTGGTTCTTTGAGAAAATCAACAATATAGATAAACCCTTAGCCAGACTAACGAGAGGACACAGAGAGTGTATCCAAATTAACAAAATGAGAAATGAAAAGGGAGACATAAGTACAGATTCAGAGGAAATTCAAAAAATCATCAGATCTTACTATAAAAGCCTATATTCAACAAAACTTGAAAATCTACAGGAAATGGACAATTTCCTAGACAGATACCAGGTACCGAAATTAAATCAGGAACAGATAAACCAGTTAAACAACCCCATAACTCCTAAGGAAACAGAAGCAGTCATTAAAGGTCTCCCAACCAAAAAGAGCCCAGGTCCAGACGGGTTTAGTGCAGAATTCTATCAGATCTTCATAGAAGACCTCATACCAATATTATCCAAACTATTCCACAAAATTGAAACAGATGGATCACTACCAAATTCCTTCTATGAAGCCACAATTACTCTTATACCTAAACCACACAAAGACCCAACAAAGAAAGAGAACTTCAGACCAATTTCCCTTATGAATATCGACGCAAAAATACTCAATAAAATTCTGGCAAACCGAATCCAAGAGCACATCAAAACAATCATCCACCATGATCAAGTAGGCTTCATCCCAGGTATGCAGGGATGGTTTAATATACGGAAAATCATCAACATGATCCATTATATAAACAAACTGAAAGAACAAAACCACATGATCATTTCATTAGATGCTGAGAAAGCATTTGACAAAATTCAACACCCCTTCATGATAAAAGTCCTGGAAAGAACAGGAATTCAAGGCCCATTCCTAAACATAGTAAAAGCCATATACAGCAAACCAGTTGGTAACATTAAACTAAATGGAGAGAAACTTGAAGCAATCCCACTAAAATCAGGGACTAGACAAGGCTGCCCACTCGCTCCCTACTTATTCAATATAGTTCTTGAAGTTCTAGCCAGAGAAATCAGACAACAAAGGAGGTCAAGGGGATACAGATCAGAAAAGAAGAAGTCAAAATATCACTATTTGCAGATGATATGATAGTATATTTACGTGATCCCGAAAGGTCCACCATAGAACTACTAAAGCTGATAAACAACTTCAGCAAAATGGCTGGGTATAAAATTAACTCAAATAAATCAGTAACCTTCCTCTACACAAAAGAGAAACAAGCCGAGAAAGAAATTAGGGAAACGACACGCTTCATAATAGACCCAAATAATATAAAGTACCTCGGTATGACTTTAACCAAGCAAGTAAAAGATCTGTACAATAAGAACTTCAAGACTCTGAAGAAAGAAATTGAAGAAGACCTCAGAAGATGGAAAGATCTCCCATGCTCATGGATTGGCAGGATTAATATAGTAAAAATGGCCATTTTACCAAAAGCGATCTACAGATTCAATGCAATCCCCATCAAAATACCAATCCAATTCTTCAAAGAGTTGGACAGAACAATTTACAAATTCATCTAGAATAAGAAAAAACCCAGGATAGCTAAAACTATCCTCAACAATAAAAGGACTTCAGGGGGAATCACTATCCCTGAACTCAAGCAGTATTACAGAGCAATAGTGATAAAAACTGCATGGTATTCGTACAGAGACAGACAGATAGACCAGTGGAACAGAATTGAAGACCCAGAAATGAACCCACCCACCTATGGGCACTTGATTTTTGACAAAGGAGCCAAAACCATTCAATGGAAAAAGATAGCATTTTCAGCAAATGATGCTGGTTCAACTGGAGGTCAACATGTAGAAGAATGCAGATCAATCCATGCTTATCACCCTGTACAAAGCTTAAGTCCAAGTGGATCAAGGACCTCCACATCAAACCAGATACACTCAAACTAATAGAAGAAAAACTAGGGAAGCATATGGAACACATGGGCACTGGAAAAAATTTCCTAAACAAAACACCAATGGCTTATGCTCTAAGATCAAGAATCGACAAATGGGATCTCATAAAACTGCAAAGCTTCTGTAAGGCAAAGGACACTGTGGTTAGGAGAAAACGGCAACCAACAGATTGGGAAAAGATCTTTACCAATCCTACAACAGATAGAGGCCTTATATCCAAAATATACAAAGAACTCAAGAAGTTAGACCGCAGGGAGATGAATAACCCTATTAAAAATGGGGTTCAGAGCTAAACAAAGAATTCACAGCTGAGGAATGCCGAATAGCTGAGAAACACCTAAAGAAATGTTCAACATCTTTAGTCATAAGGGAAATGCAAATCAAAACAACCCTGAGATTTCACCTCACACCAGTGAGAATGGCTAAGATCAAAAACTCAGGTGACAGCAAATGTTGGGGAGGATGTGGAGAAAGAGGAATACTCCTCCATTGTTGGTGGGATTGCAGACTGGTACAACCATTCTGGAAATCAGTCTGGAGGTTCCTCAGAAAATTGGACATTGAACTGCCTGAGGATCCAGCTATACCTCTCTTGGGCATATACCCAAAAGATGCCCCAACATATAAAAAAGACACGTGCTCCACTATGTTCATCGCAGCCTTATTTATAATAGCCAGAAGCTGGAAAGAACCCAGATGCCCTTCAACAGAGGAATGGATAAAGAAAATGTGGTACATCTACACAATGGAATATTACTCAGCTATCAAAAACAATGACTTTATGAAATTCGTAGGCAAATGGTTGGAACTGGAAAATATCATCCTGAGTGAGCTAACCCAATCACAGAAAAAGACACATGGTATGCACTCATTGATAAGTGGCTATTAGCCCAAATGCTTGAATTACCCTAGATGCCTAGAACATGTGAAACTCAAGACGGATGATCAAAATGTGAATGCTTCACTCCTTCTTTAAAAGGGGAACAAGAATATCCTTGGCAGGGAAGAGAGAGGCAAAGATTAAAACAGACACAGAAGGAACACCCATTCAGAGCCTGCCCCACATGTGGCCCATACATATACAGCCATCCAATTAGACAAGATGGATGAAGCAAAGAAGGGCAGGCTGACAGGAACCGGATGTAGATCGCTCCTGAGAGACACAGCCAGAATACAGCAAATACAGAGGCGAATGCCAGCAGTAAACCACTGAACTGAGAACAGGACCCCCGTTGAAGGAATCAGAGAAAGAACTGGAAGAGCTTGAAGGGGTTTGTGACCCCTTATGAAAAACAATGCCAAGCAACTAGAGCTTCCAGGGACTAAGCCACTACCTAAAGACTATACATGGACTGACCCTGGACTCTGACCTCATAGGTAGCAATGAATATCCTAGTAAGAGCACCAGTGGAAGGGGAAGCCCTGGGTCCTGCTAACACTGAACCCCCAGTGAACGTGATTGTTGGGGGGAGGGCGGCAAGGGGGGGGAGGGTGGGGAGGGGAACCACCATGAAGAAGTGGAGGGGGGACTAGGGGGATATTTGCCCGGAAACCAGGAAAGGGAACAACATTCGAAATGTAAATAAGAAATACTCAAGTTAATAAAAAAAAAGTGAAAAAAAGTTAATTAGAGAATAAATACAATCAGAAGGCTTTTGAAAAGGGGGTGGGGACCGATAACAAGGCTGTGAATTGGTGGGGTTGTCACTATGGTAGACAGGATGCGACTGATTTCTCTAGTCAAGGATTTTAGCTTGAGATAATCCATCCTCTTTGCTCTCTTCTTCATTCTGAAGTAATGAATTCAGATTGAACAACATCTTTCTTGTCTTCCCCATTTTCCATCATTCCTCACAACCAAAGGGGACAGGAGGCAGGCTCTCATATACCCAAAGTTGTCAAATGTAGCTGAGGGTGACCATGGACTTCCGATCTTCTGCTCCTACTGCCTGAGTGCTGAGATTGCAAGCATTTGTCGTCAAGGTTAGTTTACACTATGCTGTGGACCTAACTGGTTTGTGTGTGCTCAGTAAATGCCTCTAAATGAGGTAGGACCATATGGGACACTCTAATCTTCTCCTTGCCATTACTTGTCTTTGGTCAAAATCTCCCTCATCTAGTATTTCGTCATGTATTACTCTACATGTTCTCTTGTAATGGGAGTTACTCTGTTACTTTAGTGCAAAGGAACCTGGAGGCTGGACTTGTAATTGGATTAAATTACAGTTACACATTAGACTACCAAGTATCTCTTCCAAGCTTTGCAAGCCAAGACTCCAGTTCCAAGTGAGACCTTGTCCCAGTAAATAAAGTAGAAAATGGTGGATGAAGACATCTGACAAACCACTGGCCTCTACTTGGCATGTGCACACATATGGCAAACAAATACACACATGCAAGCCTGACACATACACGCGCGCACGCACACACAGACACAGACACAGACACACACACACACACACACACACACACACAGTGAAAATGGAAATCTTTCAAAATACACATACTACCCTGTGGTATTTTAGATGTAAAGAATAACAGCTTACCTAGCTCATCTCTAAAACTATAAAATGAGATCAGAAATCGCAGACACTAACAGGATGATCCCAGTGTCAGCCCATATTGTTCCTCTTGCCATCGATGTACTAGCATTCCCTTGTCATGTAGTTCGCGTGCACGTGTTTCAGTAATTACTATGGAAGAATTTCCCCACACAGTAACATGGAACAAGATTTCCAGGCATAGGGCCTCACGTCAGACAGTCTGGGATTTGGAATTTTTATCAAGTAACAGAAACAGAAAAACAGATGCGAATAGCCATCATTTAATTGCTAAAAACAGGCTTACTCAATATCACGTTCCTTTGAGAGAAGACTCTCAAGTTTATGAAGTATTAATCATTAAGAATAGGGATAAAATGTTTTCTTAACATTTCCACGCACTTGCTTCCTCAGGTCTGGGAATGAAGACAGGAACTTGGTACATAAAAGTAGTAATCACCGAGATTGGCCATTTCCCCTAATCCCTTTCTATAACATGCATCGAGAGGGGGCGCGCTAAAAAAAAGAACCCAAACCCTTCCTTCCTTTTCTACCTTCCTGGGCACCTGGCTGCCATTTCGTAAATGTCAGTATGGTTAATGAGTGCCAGAGTTAGCAGATGGGCTGGTACGTTTCCCCTGTCTGACTCTTATATTAGCCGGTAGGATTTCTTGTTATTTCCCATAATACCCCATTCAGCTGATCACTAAACAATTAGGTACAGTGAGAGGGAGGCATTTGGTATTTGTTCAAGACAAAGATCTGCATCAGAGATTACCCAAGACTCAGCTGAAAACATCATTCGTGAATTCATTTACTAATTTCCCTTAAAGCCTCGACCATGAAAAGATTTTCAAGCCCTACACTTGACAGACTGCCTTCACAGCTCATCTCTTCTGTTTTGTCCCCAGACCGAGCTATTGGACCACAGTGTGAAATTTTACATTACGTCTCCCCTAACATTGGTATGAAAATTGGCTTCATTATGCTATAGACTGGGGTAAATTCCTACCGGGTTTGCAAAGAAATACCGCGTTCCATTTGTACAGAGTCCTGAATGGTGGCGGGCATGCTCCCTGGAGCAGCTCCCATTATTCGGGGACTATTTTCAAGTCAGAAGCCAGTGGTGTCTTTAGATTGTTCTTTTCTTCCTGTGGCAGTGTGTCTTTTGGTCATTTTGCTTCTCACAAGAGCCCAGCAGGTGGCTGTGGCAAAATGAGTAAAAATCAATTCTATTTTGGTGGTTGTGGGTAATAAAATCAGCTATTGTGATGATGGAGAGGACATGGAAGTTCCTGGCTGTAATGAGGTTTATGGATTATCTGTGCCTGGGTGATCAAGGCTCACCTTTCCTCTGCGGGGAGCTGGGAGATGTCTAGGAAGAAAAACATCCAGCTTTATGAATTTGTTTGGCTATCACCTTGACTGTTCACTTTTCTTTAATCCTAAAAGTGGTGGTAGTGAAAGCCCAAGTGTGATATGTAGTTATGAAATAAGAACAAACCTTTCCCTCTCCCACAGTCCTGTTCCCAAGAAGTAATCTGAGTTGAGAGGTTTCTGTTTTTAAATTTCTGGTTAATGATCTCTACTGATAGCAATAGCGTTCTTATTTTTCGACTAGGAACCAAAGAATTCAGCCCACTTACACAACTAGGCTTCTCCTCGTTCAGCTTCAATTTAACAGTTTAGCTCTTTCATGGGCTACTTTTGCAATTTCAAACAGTGTATTTTAAATGAATGCTGTAAGTGCTTATGAAAATATATTTAATATATATTCATATGTAGATATATTAGCCATCTATAACCTATTTGCATATATCTACTCTAGGTTATTTCTTTATTTTCTACCATGTAAGATAAATAATGAATATTTATTGCTTATCTATACTTTGCTTTATAGAGTTTATCTTTAAAAAAACAAAGTTAAATAATTGTATAAATATTCATTTAACATAATTCAGCAGGAAGAAACCTATGCAAATGTTAATATTTTCCCTGTATCAAAATCAGAACTCTCTGAGGAATTGTTGCTGAAATGGTCAAAATCATGCTCTGTTTTAACTTGTTTATAAATATATAAAAATTCTTTAGTACTTTCACGCATAATAGATATTAAAACTTTCAGCATTTGTGGACTTTTATAGGAAAAGAATAATACAATTTCACTTAATTCCAAAATTACTTGTACTCTGTATGTAACAGGAGTTCATTTTCTTCCTGAAAACATTGTTTTTCAATGTCCTCTAACTACCTGCTTTGATGTTTCTTAACCCATTTTCTGGATTTATCTCTTCATAGCTTTGTCATATCTAGTTTAATTCCACAGTTGTAGAAACCCTTATGCTGATCTTTCTTGGATTCTCTTTCAGTTTTTACTGCTTACCCTAGAAATACTATTTTTTTTTTCAGAAATACTGGGTAAAAGATTAGAAGTATTTGTATGACTGAGAATATCTCCCTTTCCCCCTGTACTGTGCTGACACACACACACACACACACACACACACACACACACACACACACACACACACACACATATATATATATGTATAATATCATGTGTATATACATATGTATGGGTACATACATGGACACCAGTGTGGACAAGTTTCATAGTATTTCCTGTATTGTCTTTTGGTGTCTTAGGTGGCGACGATTTGATCATTGCTTTTGTTAATAATACCTTCTTACCTTTGTTCTCGAAAGTTTAGAAATAAACTTTTCTTCCATCTTTGAAACTTGAATTCTTTTACTCTCCTGCTCCACATTGAGCTAGCACTGAGTTAAGAAGATCCATTTCAGTTCTAAATGATGATGTGTTGCGTTAATTTAAATTTTATTCTTCTCCTCCAAATTTGTTCTTTATAAAATATGCATTGTGTGATACAACCCCTAATGGCTTCATAACTGAACATTTCCATGCTATTTTCTACTGTTTTTATATATTGTTTTAAAATCCTAAGGTAAAAAGTCAATTCTACCGTATCCCACTTCTGTTTTTTTTTTCCCATCTTTATTAAATTGGGTATTTCTTATTTACATTTCAAATGTTATTCCCTTTCCCGGTTTCCAGGCCAACATACCCCTAACCCCTCCCCCTCCCTTTCTATGTGGATGTTCCCCTCCCCATCCTCCTCCCATTACCACCCTCCCCCCAAGAATCCTGTTCACTGGGGGTCCAGCCTGGCAGGGCCAAGGGCTTCCCCTTCCACTAGTGCCCCTACTAGGCTATTAATTGATACCTATGAGGTTGGAGCCGAGGGTCAGTCCATGTATAGTCTTTCGGTAGTGGCTTAGTCCCTGGAAGCTCTGGTTGGTTGGCACTGTTGTTCATATGGGGTTTCAAGTCCCTTCAGCTCTTTCAATCCTTTCTCTGATTCCTTCAACGGGGGTCTCGTTCTCAGTTCAGTAGTTTGCTGCTGGCATTTGCCTATGTATTTGTCATATTCCAGCAGTGTCTCTCAGGAGAGATATA
Organism: Rattus norvegicus; assembly: GCF_021556685.1. Taxonomy (NCBI): domain Eukaryota; kingdom Metazoa; phylum Chordata; class Mammalia; order Rodentia; family Muridae; genus Rattus; species Rattus norvegicus. The sequence continues at coordinate 71,994,395 of NC_141544.1, forward strand.
CATCCAGTACCTGTCAAACTGCTCCTCTTTGCTTCATCCATCTTATCTAGTTTGGTGGCTGTATATGTATGGGCCACATGTGGGGCAGGCTCTGAATGGGCGTTCCTTCAGTCTCTGTTCTAAACTTTGCCTCCTTATCCCCTCCTAAGGGTATTCTTGTTCCTCTTTTAAAGAGGGAGTGTAGCATCTGCATTTTCGTCATCCTTCTTGAGTTTCATGTGTTCTGTGCATCTTGGGTAATTCAAGCATTTAGGCTAATAGCCACTTATCAATGAATGCAAACCATGTGAGTTTTTCTGTGATTGGGTTACCTCACTCAGGATGATATTTTCCAGTTCCATCCATTTGCCTATGAATTTCATAAAGTCATTGTTTTTGATAGCTGAGTAGTATTCCACTGTGTAGATGTACCACATTTTCTGTATCCATTCCTCTGTTGAAGGGCATCTGGGTTCTTTCCAGCTTCTGGCTATTATAAATAGGGTTTCTATGAACATAGTGGGCATGTGTCTTTGTTGTACGTTGGAGCATATTTGGGTAAGAAGCCCAAGAGAGGTATAGCTGGGTCCTCAATTAGTGCAATGTCCAATTTTCTGAGGAACCTCCAGAATGATTTCCAGAGTGGTTGTACCAGTTTGCAATCCCACCAACAATGGAGGAGTGTTCCTCTTTCTCCACATCCTCGCCAGCATCTGCTGTCACCTGAGTTTTTTATTTTAGCCATTCTGACTGGTGTGAGGTAGAATCTCAGGTTGTTTTGATTTGTATTTCCCTAATGACTAAAGATGTTAACATTTCTTTAGGTGCTTCTCAGCCATTCAATATTCCTCAGCTGTGAACTCTTTCTTTAGCTCTGAACCCCATTTTTAATAGGGTTGTTTGTCTTCCTGCGGTCTAACTTCGTGAGTTCTTTGTATATTTTGGATGTAAGCCCTCTATCAGTTGTAGGATTGCTAAAGATCTTTTCCCAATCTGTTGGTTACCTAACAACAGTGTCTTTTGCCTTACAGTAGCTTTGTAGCTTTATGAGATCTCATTTGTCGATTCTTGATCTTAGAGCATAAGTCATTGAGGTTTTGTATAGGAAATTTTCTCAAGCACCCATGTATTCGAGATTCTTCCCCACTTTTTCTTCTATTACTTTGAGTGTATCTGGTTTGATGTGGAGGTCCTTGATCTGCTTGGACTTAAGCTTTGTGCAGGGTGATAAGAATGAATCAATCTGCAATCTTTTACATGCTGACCTCCAGTTAAATCAGCACCATTTGCTGAAAATTCTATCTTTTTTCCATTGGATGGTTTTGGCTCCTTTGTCAAAAATCAAGTGCCCATAGGTGTGTGGGTTCATTTCTGGGCCTTCAATTCTATTCCACTGGTCCATCTGCCTGTATCTGTACCAATACCATGAAGTTTTTATCACTATTGCTCTGTAATACTGCTTGAGTTCAGGGATAGTGATTCCCCCTGAAGTCCTTTTATTGTTGAGGATAGCTTTAGCTATCCTGGGTTTTTGTTATTCTAGATGAATTTGCAAATTGTTCTGTCTAACTCTATGAAGAATTGGATTGGAATTTTGATGGGGATTGCATTGAATCTGTAGATCACTTTCGGTAAAATGGCCATTTTTACTATATTAAGCCTGCTAATCCATGAGCATGGGAGATCTTTCCATCTTCTGGGGTCTTCTTCAATTTCTCTCTTCAGAGGCTTGAAGTTCTTATCATACAGATCTTTATTTGCTTGGTTAAAGTCACACCGAGGTATTTTATATTATTTGGGACTATTATGAAGGGTGTCGTTTCCCTAATTTCTTTCTCAGCTTGTTTCACTTTTGTGTCAAGGAAGGCTACTGATTTGAGTTAATTTTATACCCAGCCACTTTGCTGAAGTTGTTTATTAGGTTTAGTAGTTCTCTGGTGGAACTTTTGGGGTCACTTAAATATACAATCATATTGTCTGCAAATAGTGATTTTTGACTTCTTCCTTTCCAATCTATATCCCTTTGATCTCCTTTCTCTGTCTGATTGCTCTGACCAGGACTTTGAGAACTATATTTAATAAGTAGGGAGACAGTAGGCAGCCTTGTCTAGTCCCTGATTTTAGTGGGATTGCTTCAGGTTTCTCTCCATTTAGTTTAATGTTAGCTACTGTTTTGCTGTATATGGCTTTTACTATGTTTAGGAATGGGCCTTGAATTCCTGTTCTTTCCAGGATGTTTATCATGAAGGGGTGTTCAATTTTGTCAAATGCTTTCTCAGCATGTAATGAAATGATCATGTGGATTTTATCTTTCAGTTTGTTATATAGTGGATTATGTTAATGGTTTTCCTTATATTAAACCATCCCTGTGTCCTTGGAATGAAGCCTACTTGACCATGATGGATGATTGTTTTGATGTGCTCTTGGATTCGGTTTGCAAGAACTTTATTGAGTATCTTTGTGTCAATATTCATAAGGGAAATTGGTCTGAAGTTCTCTTTCTTTGTTGGGTCTTTGTGTGGTTTAGGTACAAGAGTAATTGTGGCTTCATAGAAGGAATTCGGTAGTGCTCCATCTGTTTTAATTTCATGGAATAGTTTGGATAGTATTGGTATGAGGTCTTTTATGAAAGTCTGATATAATTCTGCACTGAACCCATCTGGACCTGGGCTCTTTTCTGTTGGGAGACTTTTTTTTTTTTTTTTATTAACTTGAGTATTCCTTATTTACATTTTGAATGTTATTCCCTTTCCCGGTTTCCGGGCAAACATCCCCCTAATCCCCACCCCCTTCTTCATGGGTGTTCCCCTCCCCACCCTCCCCCCATTGCCGCCCTCCCCCCAACAATCTAGTTCACTGGGGGTTCAGTCTTAGCAGGACCAAGGGCTTCCCCTTCCACTGGTGATCTTATTAGTCTATTCATTGCTAACTGTGAGGTCAGAGTCCAGGGTCAGTCCATGTATAGTCTTTAGGTAGTGGCTTAGTCCCTGGAAATTCTAGTTGCTTGGCATTGTTGTTCATAAGGGGTCACGAGCCCCTTCAAGCTCTTCCAGTTCTTTCTCTGATTCCTTCAACGGGGGTCCTATTCTCAGTTCAGTGGTTTACTGCTGGCATTCGCCTCTGTATTTGCTGTATTCTGGCTGTGTCTCTCAGGAGTGATCTACATCCGGCTTCTGTCGGCCTGCACTCCTTTGCTTCATCCATCTTGTCTAATTGGATGGCTCTATATGTATGGGCCACATGTGGGGCAGGTTCTGAATGGGTGTTCCTTCTGTGTCTGTTTTAATCTTTGCCTCTCTCTTCCCTGCCAAGGGTATTCTTGTTCCCCTTTTAAAGAAGGAGTGAAGCATTCACATTTTGATCATCCGTCTTGAGTTTCATTTGTTCTAGGGATCTAGGGTAATTCAAGCATTTGGGCTAATAGCCACTTATCAATGAGTGCATACCATGTGTGTTTTTCTGTGATTGGGTTACCTCACTCAGGATGATATTTTTCAGTTCCAACCATTTGCCTACGAATTTCATAAAGTCATTGTTTTTGATAGCTGAGTAATATTCCATTGTGTAGATGTACCATCAGCTGTGAATTCTTTGTTTAGTTCTGAACCCCATTTTTTAATTGGGTTATTTGTCTGGTTGGGAGACTTTTAATGACTACTTCTATTTCTTTAGGAGTTATGGGGTTGTTTAAATGGTTTATCTGTTCCTGATTTAACTTCAGTACCTGGTATCTGTCTAGGAAATTGTCCATTTCCTTCAGGTTTTCAAGTTTTGTTGAATATAGGCTTTTGTAGTAGGATCTGATGATTTTTTGAATTTGCTCTGGTTCTGTTGTTATGTCTCCCTTTTCATTTCTGATTTTGTTAATTTGGACACACTCTCTGTGTCCTCTGGTTAGTCTGGCTAAGGGTTTAAAAAATCTTGTTGATTTTCTCAAAGAACCAGCTTTTGGTTTTCTTGATTCTTTGTATAATCCTTTTTGTTTCTACTTGGTTGATTTCAGCTGTGAGTTTGATTAATTCCTGCCTTCTACTCCTCCTGGGTGTGTTTGCTTCTTTTTGTTCTAGAGCTTTTAGGTGTGCTGTCAAGCTGCTGATATATGCTCTCTCCTGTTTCTTTCTGCAGGCACTCAGAGCTATGAGTTTTCCTCTTACCATAGCTTTTATTGTGTCTCATAAGGTTAGGTGTGTTGTACCTTCATTTTCATTAAATTCTGAGAAGTCTTTAATTTCTTTCTTTATTTCTTACTTGACCAGGTTATCATTGAGTAGAACATTATTCAATTTCCATGTATATGTGGGTGTTCTTCCCTTATTGTTGTTGAAGACCAGCTTTAGCCCGTGGTGGTCTGATAGGACGCATGGGATTATTTCTATCTTTCTGTATCTATTGAGGCCTGTTTTATGACCAGTTATATGGTCAATTTTGGAGAAAGTACCATAAGGTGGTGAGAAGAAGGCATATCCTTTTGTTTTAGGATAGAATGTTCTATAAATATCTGTTAAGTCCATTTGGCTCATGACTTCTCTTAGTCTGTCTATGTCTCTGTTTAATTTCTGTTTCCATGATCTGTCCATTGATGAGAGTGGGGTGTTGAAATCTCCTACTATTATTGTGTGAGGTGCAATGTGTGCTTTGAGCTTTAGTAAGGTTTCTTTTATGTATGTAGGTGCCTTTGTATTTGGAGCATAGATATTTAGGATTGAGAGTTCATCTTGGTGGATTTTTCCTTTGATGAATATGAAGTGTCCTTCCTTATCTTTTTTGATGACTTTTGGTAGAAAATCAATATTATTCGATATTAGAATGGCTACTCCAGCTTGCTTCTTCCAACCATTTGCTTGGAAAGTTGTTTTCCAGCCTTTCACCCTGAGGTAGTGTCTGTCTTTGTCTCTGAGGTGTGTTTCCTGTAGGCAGCAAAATGCTGAGTCCTTATTACATACCCTGTTTGTTAATCTGTGTCTTTTTATTGGGGAATTGAGTCGATTGATGTTGACAGATATTAAGGAATAGTGATTGTTGCTTCCTGTTATCTTCATATTTGGAGGTGAGATTATGTTTGTGTGCTTGTCTTCTCTTTATTTTGTTGCAAAATGATTAGTTTCTTGCTTTTCTTGGGGTGTAGCTTGCCTCTATGTGTTGGGCTTTACCATTTATTATCCTTTGTAGGGCTGGATTTGTAGAAAGATATTGTGTAAATTTGGTTTTGTCATGGAATATCTTGGATTCTCCATCTATGTTAATTGAGAGTTTTGCTGAATACAGTAACCTGGGCTGGCATTTGTGTTCTCTTAGGGTCTGTATGACATCTGTCCAGGATCTTCTGGCTTTCATAGTTTCTGGCGAGAAATCTGGTGTAATTCTGATCGGTCTGCCTTTATATGTTACTTGACCTTTTTCCCTTACTGCTTTTAATATTCTTTCTTTATTTTTTGCGTTTGGTGTTTTGACTATTATGTGATGGGAGGAATTTCTTTTCTGGTCCAATCTATTTGGAGTTCTGTAGGCTTCTTATATGTTTGTGGGCATCTCTTTCTTTAGGTTAGGCAAGTTTTCTTCTATGATTTTGTTAAAGATATTTACTGGTCCTTTGAGTTGGGAGTCTTCACTTTCTTCTATACCTATCATCCTTAGGTTTGATCTTCTCATTGTGTCCTGGATTTCCTGTATGTTTTGGGCCAGTATCATTTTCCGTTTTACATTATCTTTGACAGTTGTGTTGATGATTTCTATGGAATCTTCTGCTTCTGAGATTCTCTCTTCTATCTTTTGTATTCTGTTGGTGATGCTTGTATCTATGGCTCCTTGTCTTTTCCTTTGGTTTTCTATATCCAGGGTTGTTTCCATGTGTTCTTTCTTTATTGTTTCTATTTCCATTTTCAATTCCTTCATCTGTTTGATTGTGTTTTCCTATAATTCTTTCAGGGATTTTTGTGTTTCCTCTCTAAGGGCTCCTACTCGTTTATTTGTGTTTTCCTGCATTTCTCTAAGGGAGTTCTTTATGTCTTTCTTAAATTCATCCATCATCATGGTCAAATGTGATTTTAAATCTAGATCTTGCTTTTCTGGTGTGTTTGGATATTCAGTGTTTGCTTTGGTGGAAGAATTGGGCTCTGATGATGCCATGTAGTCTTGGTTTCTGTTGCTGGGGTTACTGCACTTGCCTCTCGCCATCAGGTTGTCTCTGTTTTTACTTGTTTTGCTATTTATGACAGTGGCTTGACCTTCCCATAGGCCTGTGTGTCAGGAGTGCTGTAGAGTTGTTTTCCTATTTTCTTTCAGCCAGTTATGAGAACAGAGTGTTCTGCTCTCAGATATGTAGTCATTCCTGTCTACTGGGTGTCAGCTCTCCCTGTGGGTGGGAACCAGACGGGCCTGCCCCTACTTCTCCTAGGTCCCTGTTCACATGGCGCCCAGATGGTGCTAGGTCTTTTCCTCTAGAGTCAGAAATGTGGGCAGAAAGTAGTCTCCTCTGTTCTCCCAGGCATGTCTGGCCCTCTAAAGGTCTAGCTCTCCCTCCTATGGGATTTGGGTACAGCGAGCTGTTTGACCAGGTCCTTTCAGATCTGGGAGCAGTCTGGACCACAGGGCTCCTGCAGCTTGACTGCTGCAATCTTCCCATGCCCAGAGGCACTATACAGTTTCCTCTTGGGCCAAGGATGTGGGGAAAGATGGGCAGAAGTGGCGTCTCTCCTGCCCTGCAGTCTCAGGACTGCCCACACTTCTGGGCGATCCTCTCTCTCTCCCACGGGGTTTGAGAGCAGGGAGCTGTGGGCGGGGACCAGCGAGGTATGGGCGCCAGTTAGAAACCGGTATCCCACTTCTTCATATATTTTCTGTTGCTATAAGAAAATGCCCGAGGTTGGGTAACTTATACACAAAGTTTATTGCTGGTAGGTCTTTATGTCTAAGACTTTGGTGCTTGTCATCTGTGGAGATCGTGTGCACATGTATCACACAATGAGAATGCATACACAGAGAGAATGTTTATGAAAAATAGAGAGGAGATTTTACAACAAGTTGCTCTTTTATAACTACTTTAGGTCTAACTTGTAAGACCCAACACAGTCTTCTGAGAAAAGCATGAATCCATCCATGACAATTTTATCTTCCCTGAAGTACTTTTCAATAAGTCTCATCCCTTAAAACTTCCATCATCCTGGAGAGCAAGCATTCAAGTGTATGGACCTTTGCAGGACATACTTCATGCAAGAGTCCTTTATTTAAAAAAATTAAATATAATAAATATAAGGCAATTATGCTTGAAATTCCTCAAGACTCTTTCTTATAGAGTAGTTTATTTTGAAATAGCAGGGTTTGGGTTTTTTTTTTTTACTTTTTGCAAATTTATAATTTTTTTAATCTCTCTGAACACACTATATAAAATATTTTTTTCAAATTTGGAATCATTCCTTATAAGATCAGGTATTTTAGTACTCCCCTCCCCCTACTTTTGTATAGCTAATTTTCCCCTCAAAATCTAAATTTCATCAATTCTTCTGAAACCAACATTTTAATACTTCTAGGATCAAGAATCGTCTTTGAATTAATAGTATTTCATACCATCATTGAAATGCATTCTTCTCAAATGGTATATAAAACAGTATGTTGTATTATAGACATCACTTCTGCTATAATTAAACAAATGAATTGGCAATCTGTAGTTGGGTTTTAGTTCCATGATGTTTTGTAACCTGCCCTGGGTTTTTAGACCGATATTTAGGTTTCCATACCTGGGGATTTGAGCCATTGATAGTGGGTTTCGATTGGCAAGCTTCAGTTGAGGTTGTATGAGTGGAGAAAGCATAAGGGTAGATGGATAAACCTTTGTTCCAGAATGTGAGACACAAAAGAACCATTTCATCTTTTAAAATGCAGGTTCTCATTCTGACAAGTTTTTTCTACTGCATGCTGAGACAGGGGTTAAAATCAGACATTAATTATTGTTACTGTTCTCTAAGATGTTTGCCATCTGGACTTGGCCTTAGTCCTGGTGATGGTTAATTTTGTCAATTAGACAGGAGTTAGAATCACTTAGGGATTTTTTTTCTGTAAATACCTGTCAGAGAGTTTTATGTGAACCCAACCCCAAGTGTGGGTAGCATAGTTCATTGGGAGGGGAGTCTTGACAGAATAAAAGGAAGCGGTGAGCATGGCACTAGAATTAATGTCTCTCTTTCCTGAGTGTGTATGCAATGTGAAGGGTTGCTTCACACTGCTGTCATGACTAGAGCTACTATCTTCCACACCATGAGCTAAATAAATCCTTTCTTACTCCCTCCCTCATTCCCTTCCCTCCCTCCCTCCTTCCTTGCCTTCCTCTCCTCCTTTCCATCCCTCCTCTTTCCCTCCTCCGTCTCTCTTTCCTTCTCTTCATCTTCCCAACAGATATTTTGTCACCTCAACAAACACAGTAACACACTTCCCATTCTTAAGCCTACACCAGTTAATTGTCTTGGCCGCTTTGACTTCAAGCAGGTCTCCCACTAGAGTGACAGCATTTTCTTGTACTGCTTTGGCTCATATTGTCCACTCTGATTACTCATCATAGTTATCAAACTTATCCGCACACTGCAATCATCAGGAGAGCTTCGAATACCACTGATCTCTGTATCTCACTCCCAGAGATTTTTTTTTTTTTTGGCCTGGGTTGGGCTGGTTAAACCTAAATCTTAGCAAAGTTTAAAAGCTATCTGCCCAGAGCAGCTCTGAAATTGAAAACATCAAGAGGAAGCAGGATCCAGTATTGATCGCCACTCTGTAGCCAAATAGCCTGAGTTTATTTCCCAGGTTTTTCACTTAATATTGTGTGACTACAGGCAACTGCATTTCTCTGCGCATTAGATTTAATCGTTGCCATAACTCCAGTGTACTTGCAATTTGAAGAAACTACAAATTGGGCTGTAACTATAATAATAATGGTCCATGTGGTCATTATATAGATTTAGTAAATTGATACTAAATAATATCAAGATTATACTGTTATGTAAGTATATCAAGTACTTATATACTTGATATACTTACATATATAAAGTAAATATATCAACTACTAAACGTTATTCTTGTTTCTTAACATCTTGGTATCTTACTCTTCAACTTTCTGAATGTTTTGCTTTCTTAGTTCATCCATAACTTTCAACACTTTCCTAAGTACCCTGGACTCTATAGTCCATAGTCTTTGCAACATCCTTAAGTTCCTAGCCCTGTTGTTTTGCAGAGGATACAACCATCCATTAACTCATCCTTATTGCTCTATTCCTCAGACTATTGAACATTGTTGAGGAAAACAATGGTGTCATACCCAGTGCTACATAGGATAGCAGTGTTACCCTGGCATTATTTTTTCACCTGCCTTAGGTGGATTCTACCATGGCCCACAGTTTCACTCAAATGTCTTCTCTTTCTACAAACTACTTGATAGAGATACTCTCGCTCTTAGGAAATATCTTTGTCTTCTATTTAATGAGCAAACACTCATCCGTTGACCCCAGCTTTCTACATGTTAGATCAATCTGTGCTGTCCGCCTTTCTTCTCCTTCTAGACCCAAAGAGCACCATACTTTTGCTCAGAAAGAAGTTATTTTTCTCTTTTCCTCTTCCTCCATGTTCTCATATTCTTTTACCTGGATTATTGTTCATTTTAATTTATAAGCATGTTTAAGCTTCTCATGGAGAAATCCTTCTTGCTAAAACTACGCTCTCTGAGTTCCCTCACTTCACGGCTGAACTCTTTGAGGAGTTTAGTACACTTACCTTCTTCCTTGTCTCAGTTTCTCTCTCTGTTCCACGGAAAGTAAATGACTCTGTTGTGAGTCAATAAAACTTCATGATGACCTAACTTCCAGATTTATTGACCCACCATTTTCAAATCATTTGTGTATAGCAATAGACAATATATATTTTCCTGCCCAATGGTGCTTTTCCCACACCATCTAAAACATTTCTTTTCTCTGTTTTTTTCTCTTTAATGTTCCTTTTCAGACCTGTCTGTGGGTTTATTTGCTTGCCTTCTTGCTTACTAATGCTCTGTCCTATCATATGGCCTTCCAAACTCTGGATTTCTCTTCCAGTGCATTATTTTCAACAACCTCTGTGAGTAACTTGTACCTATAGCCTCAAACTTGTCCTAATCCCTTATTTCTTAGACACAATTCCCTGATAAGACTTTACCATTTGGAAGTTCTGAGCAATTACTAACATTGAGGGTTCCCTCCACACAACAATCTTGTCTTCTTTCACATATTAGTGAATGGCTGTAGTAATTAGCAGGTGACTACTATAGTGAGTGACTTCTAAGACTAAGGTCTAGAGTCACTCTTTCCACCAGCCCCACTTTCATGTCACCCACTAGACAGGCTTCTGCATCCTGTTGCTTCTCCTGCTGCAGCCATTCTCATCAGCTGCCTGCCCTGTGACCTCTCTCCACTATTACTATGTGGGTACTATTTAGCATGGGGACGAACCTGCCTCTAAGTGATTTTTCATTTTCCTCCAGTCTCCCAATCCTTCTTTCATTACAATTCTTTTCCAGATGCACGTAAAAGGAAGTGGACAGTGAGTGTTTCTACAATTAATAGTTATTTTGCTATCTCCTGTAAACCATTATGAAGAGTGATGTGGCCCAGTGAGAGGAAAGAGTGAGAGCAGCTATATTAAGTGTTCTGAAGTTAACAGCCCATCCTGCGCTGGAGGAAGAGCAAGCTATATTTTCTCACACTGACGGACCATTTAACTGATTTGAAGCCATGGAAGTTGCTGTTGGGAAGGAAAAATAAAAAGAATATTACATTTTAAGAGATTACAAATCCAAATGTGTCACTTTTATTTCTAGGAAGCACAGTTATGACTTTTAAGATGTATCCCAGGCCAGCATGATTGTCACTTGGAACTCAGCCGAAGCACAGACTCTTGTTCTTTCTTCCAGATGTGCTGAATCAGGAATCTGGTGGTCAGAGACTGTGGTGTATTGGGCGATGCACCCTGGACACTTCTCGTGTGGGTCAAAGTTGGAGCACTCTGGCCTAGATTCACATCTCTGATATAGTGGTATTAAGAAATAGTCTGTCAAAACTAAGGATGAATATTGATATTAAATAGGAAGGCTCTCCATTGCTATGAAGGAGCAAGTGGAAATGTCTATGAAATTTGTTAAATCAGAATTCTTTCCAGATAGCTACTCTCTTCATGCCAGAGGAGTTTTGGGGTTACCCATATCTTGGGGCCTGAGCCCATGGCTAGTTTTGAAGAGTACGGTCTCCCTTTCCATCTGCACCTAGGACTTTCATTCCGCAGTTCTCTCAACTCCACAACTCCCAAATCAGTCCCTAGATACCAAGTGGAGATTTGCAAGGAGCTTGGCTTGAGGATATCTGTGAGGAGTCTGAGCAGGACCAGAAAATGATGAGTAATCTCATCACATATAGGCAGCATGGGTAATAATGGAAATATGTGGGTCTGCCTGAAACTTTTGCTATATCCCATCCATGGCGTGTATGGACTAGCATCAAGTACTCTCTTGTTTATTCTTGATTCTAGGTGGGGCTCTATGGCCAGCAGTGGTTTAGAAGAATGGAAAGAAGTCATCCCTTCCTCCTTGGAATGACATGACAAGCTGCGAGCTGCGGTCTAGAGTAGAAGATAGGTGGCTAGCATCATAACATCTGGACTAGGAGTCACACACAACTGAGCGTGTTTCTTGTGGTTAGCATACCATCAGTGGAGCAATGCTGATGTGATTTTTATAAAGTTCCCCAGTCAATTGACCCTAACTGGTTTCCCTCTAAGAACCATGAAACAATCTAGACTCTTTATCTGGCTCTCTCACGAAAATATGATCTCATTCTAAAGCCTGGGTGACATAGTAAATACAGCTAGGGAGATGGGTTCTATTTTCAATTAAAAATAACCTCTTATAGTTGATTTGAAATCAAAATTTCATTGTTGCTTCTGAGGGATATGACTGTGAGGAGCTGAGGTTTGTGGGAGAACTGTTTTTCTAACGCTGGGGAGCATTTAAGTCTTCAGTTCAGTGAGTCATTGCAGCCGTACACAACACAGGGCTCGTGAGCCTAAGAAGTGCTGAGGGTAAATGCTGTGTCACAGAGCCCTTGCATGTCCAGCTGCAGAGTTTGTGGTTATAGGATTTCCCACACTGGTTAACATTTCAGGGCTTCTTACTGATGGCTAAAATAGAGTGCACAAGAAAAGAAGTGGAGATAGAGGTAGGTGTCACGCCTCAGTATCTATGAGGTTATTGGGAAGAAAGCTGCATGTACCATAATGCTGGAGAACCAACTTAGAGAATAGCAGCCAGGGGAACTTTAAGGAGAAGTAGTTACTGATAGCCATGTAATATCAATGTAGGCTGGGTTTCTACGTGACTTTCCCATCCTCAACAGTGCTTAAACCAGCATGTTCTCCTTCAATCTGATTAGCGTCAGCCAGGGTGAGGGAGAAAAAGGGAAATGGAACTATTTCCTGAAAAACAAACTTTCCCCATCTACTTTGCTATGGAAACTAGTGTAAAAGATTATCACAATAGCAAAAAACCTCAAACACAGATTTATGGGGTTTCTGGAAGCTGACAGCTTGTGCACTTCACCATAGGTTATTAGATAGCCACTGATGTCAGTGGAGCCCAATATATCACCAAGAAAGAAGGTGCCTAGTCTATTCTCATGAGCATAATCGAGAGCAGTCATAGTGAGTCGGTGGTAAGAAAGGTCCAGTGTCTCATGGTGTCTTTCTGGACAGCTTTTGTGGGGGTCTTTCAAGTTTAAAATGTTCCCAGGATAATTGAGGATCTCTGTGGAAGTGACGGGACTGGGAGCAGGAAGTGCATTTTATTACTGGGTATTGGACTATAAAAGATCATTGTTTTGACATTGTTTATGGACAATGTGCATCTTGGAGACCAGGAATGGATAGGTCTTAGGTCAGCTTGTCTTCTTTTGTTCCTTTGTGTATGTGTGTGCATGTGTGTACGTGCAAGTGTGGTGTATGGTATTAGCGATTGAACCCAAGGCTTTGTGGAAGCTAGATAAATACTCTACCATGTAGACAAATACTCTGTATCACAGTTCCCCTGTTACTTTAATTTTGACAAAGGATTTTGCTAAGTTGCCCAGGCTGGCCTTTATCTCACTCTACAGAAAAAGCTAGCCTTGAACAAGAGATTCTTTAGCCTCTGCCTGTCAAGTAGTTTGGGTCACAGACTTTATCTACCAGGCCCAGTTGGACTGAATTGCTTGAGATGAAAATGGCTATAGGTCAGTTATGAAAATCACTGAATTAGTTATAACCAAAACGGAAAGAAAGTGTGGAGTCCCTTTGTGAGTTGGAAATGAGTGTGACTTGTTTAAAATGGGCCTACTCTGGAGAGAGCATGTGAACTGGAGGCCTTCAAGGTTTTCCTTCTCATAACCAGTCCTTTGATGCCTACAGGAAATCCAAGACACACTGTGAGGTTCTCTTTCTTTTTCAGAGTCTGTGCCTTGGCTGCTTGTGAGTCAATAAGACAATGAAATGAAAACTGCTACGATGGTCCAGCAGGTGAAGTCACTTACCATGAAGCTTGTCAACTTTCATGATCCTCAGAACCTACAGGATGCAAAGAGAGAGCCAACACCCACAAGTAATCTGGCCTCTACACATATGTCACGGTCACCTATCACCCCCCCCCCACCTCCAAAGTAAAAATTAAAACAAGTAACATTTAAAAAAGAAAGAAAATTAAGGGAAATAAGTGAAGAAATGGAGAATGGAAATTTAAACTAAGAGCAATATTCTTCAAATTTTCCTAAAATGTAGAATGTACAATGTATTCAGGAAGAGAACCCAAAGAGATGTGAAGACCCTGATGGTTTGGATCCAGGACTGTCACTCTGTGTGAAGGATCTGAGGGAGAAGTTTTCAAGCATCTGTGTATTTTGGAATGGGTGCACTCCTCTGTGCTCTTCACTATAGTGCTGACTAGGAAAGCGGTTTTGAGAACTGAGGCTGTGATTCTCCATTCACAGTCCTCAGAGCTGTGCATGGCATATAAGGTCCCCTTAAATGAAACCTTGAGAACCTCTGTGATCTCAGCTTTTTCTGGATCAAGGAATGACAGGATATAAAGGTTTGTAAGACAGTCTACTATCTGAATCACACTTTCTGAAAAACTGTACACATCCAGCTCTCTCTCCCCAGACAGAACAGCTACTTTTCACACTTGTATAATAGCATCCAGACATTTGAATCCCTTGTACAAGAACCATGCCCTTTTCCTAGGTACCTACAACTTATAGTATGAAGTATCTATGAAGCACTTAACAAACATGAAATGAATAAACTAAAGAGCAAATAGGAACCTGAAATGCAACAAATAAAATTTCTCTACCCAGGAAATTTTGTAGAGAGGAGACCAGGGCTGATAATGAAATATAGACAGCTTGGGCCCCTGTCTCCTCAGCAGCCTGCCACAAGTTCTACCTCAGATGAGCATTTTTCTTCTTTGTTTTGCATCGAGTATCTATAGCTATATATAAAGTGAACGCCTGGTGTGTGGGTGGAAGATGGTGTTCACTCCTATTTAGTGGAATGTGAATATGTCAGAATCACAGAAAATAGAAAGAACGGGGATTGTGCAAAGCTGTCAGTTTCCAAGTCTGTCTTTAAAATCTGAGATGGTGCCGAGATGGTTCAAAGTTAATATTCACATCCATTTTATCGCATTAAATGTGATCATTAGCAAACAGTGTTTGAATGGTAGCTATTTCCTGACTGACAATAGCCATCCGGTGGTGCCCACTTCTCCATATGCTTAGGACTGATAGAATTCTGATAGTCTGAAAAACAGTGGAAGGAAGGAAGTAATTAAAACTGGAGGGGAAGCTTTGGGCAGGGGATAGGCACCAATTTTATCTCACACAAGAGTATCCCTGTACCTATTCTTTTGAAACGTATGGGTGGGACAGTAAGACTATTTTTAAGCCCATTTGATGATCTCAAGTTAGCAAGCAGTCTTCGTCATAGGATGTCTCAGAAACCCCTGAGGGTGGGCACTGGTGTTTAAAATAAGCTTATGTTGTAGATTAAGAAAACAGGAAGATGTTAGGTCTGAATACTACAAGTGTGGAGGAAACTGGAAAGGGAGGCAGTGTAAGCCAGTGTTCTGGATCCCAACCTAAAAGTAAATTCCTTGCTTCCCTTACTCCGTCTGGGAGGGCAGGGCATGGGAGTAGGGATGGAGGCTTTACATCAGCATCTCTGAGCGCTGCAGAATCTTCTTGGGCAGCAGCTTTGCTTAGGAAGATGGAGAAAAAGAAGGTGCTAGGCAACAATTTATGAGCATTGGAATGTTAGAGCAAGATGCCTTAAATTTCACTGTGTGTGAGCTTGGTGTACTATGCCATGTGTGCTGTGTGTGAGTGTGCCTGTGTTTGTGTGTGTGTTAGTATGTGTGTATGTGTATGTGTGTGAGTTTGTGTGTGTTTGTATGTATGTGTATGTGTGTGAGTTTGTGTGTGTGTATGTGTATGAATGTTATATTGTGTGTGTGTGTGTGTGTGTTGCAATGTGTTGTGTGTATTGCATCCATAACTTTCACAAGGGTCTCTCACTGACCTGGGTACTCCCCAGATAGACAGAGACTGGAAGGCCAGGGGCCTCTGAAGGTCTACTCATCTTCATCCTTCAATGCTGTAGTCACAAGTCCCCCATACCCAGCTTTTACTGGGTATGGAGATTTTACTGGGTACTGGAGATTCAGTCAGGTCCTCGTGATTACACAGCTATCTGACTCTCTGAATATCATCTCAGCCCCTGAAATTGCAGTTTTAGTTTGAGGACTAGCCAGTTATAGGAAGGGATTTACTCATTAAATTCCTGTGCTATTCTTTCTCAACATGCTGTTCTTGAGTAGAAGGTATGATGACTTAGATGATAGGCATACAAAACTGATATGCTCTTTAGGATTCAGCGATGTTTCTCTCTTTGTGCACGGACTGAGTGGAAAAGGATCTAATCCTGTATCAGGAAGGTGCCCCAAGACAATGTGTGGGTCCTCATATGAACTATTCATACAGTGTCCTATGAGGGGTAGCCCTCATAGCCATTTGGGTTTTATATCTTTCTATGAAGCCACTGAGATTTTTGGATTTTACCTGTTAGAACAGAGATCTATAGCTCTGCTTCTGAACCTTTCACAAATATGGCTCAGATGATCCCATTTACCATGTTCTCCAATGCTCCCTGTCACTCCTGGAGCATCTTCCTGTCGTTCCCCCTCCCATTCGGGCACACAAGCAATCTATTCATTCAGAATGTCAAAAATGCACTTGTGGGTAGAATAGTAATGACATTTAAATGGCTGAGGGGTCAACGGAGGTACTCGCTCTCTCTCTCTTTTTTTTTTTTTGTTTTGTTTTGAGAAAAGGTAAAAGAATCGAAGAAACACAATGAACAATGGGTTTAGTCATTATGATACTTCCCCCCCCACCCCCCGCACAATGATGCATACATGTAGCTTTAACTAATTTCAAGGTGCAAGTTCATGCAGTCTTCATTTTTGCTTTTGAAAACACTGGGATTTAATTAGAATAACGGGGCAATTGAAACAGCTTTGAACTTTCAACCTAAGGTGGGGATGATAGAATAAGGTGTTAATACAAGTAATGAATCCCTTGCAAGCCTAAAGTATAATCCTGGGAATCTAACACTAGACAAGGACCAGACAAGAACTAAAGCAAGCATTCTGGGGGAGAATTTCCTCATGTTCTATTATTCCTTTGATTTTCAGTCTTTGTTTTGGTGATAGTAGGAATTAAACCGACAATTTATATATGCTAAATGAACACTCTACCCCCCACCACCACCATCACCGGGGTTACATCCCCAGTCTGCTTTCCTTTTTAAGATGAAGTCTTATTCAGCTTGGACTTTTACTCATTCTGTAGCCCAGGCAAGCCTTGAATTGTGATTGCCTTGAATCAGCCTCCCTGCGTCAGGATTTTAGGTCTGCATCATCAAGCCCTGATGTACATTTGAATGGTTAGCTACACAGCCCTCTCATTCACCTGGGTAATGAACTAGGACACTGTGCCCCAGTTTAAAGTGAACGTCACCTCTGAAGGATTAGTAGTCTCCTAGGTACATTATGACTCACTTGTTGTCAATCTGCTTTTTCTATTGCCTCTACCCAAGGATAAAAGAGGGATCCTTCCATCAATAAAGGCTACATTTTCTCACATTTCTGTTGCCTGTGGGACAACCCTGGTTGTGTAGCAAACATCCACTTAAGGGTAGCTCTGCTCAGGCATGCTGAGTGAAAGAACTTGTGCATATAGCTATATGCTGAGTGCTGAACCTCAAGAACACAGTCAGCTATGAGATGGCCACTGACTGACTCAGGTAGAAAGAAAAGAATTCTGCCTACTCACGTCTGCCAGAAGCTATTGGTGAACTGTTAGAGTCACAGAAACAAATTTCAGTTGCTCCTCCAGCCCCAACTTGTTATTTTCAGGGATGTTCTCCTGATCTGAGTGGCCCATCTTCTAGGGCACGCTAGCCCTCAGAGGTAATTGCTAAACCACGCCTTTGACTCCTTCTCTTACATCCTTTGATGTCTATTATTTAATCTTTCATTTCCATGAGGACCCTTCTATTCCTCATGCACACAGCAGTTTGTTGTTTGTAGTGGATTTCCTAGCAACTCTTCTTCCACCTCAGAGGGATGCTTTATACTAGTTCTGTCAACAAGATTAAAAGATGATCCCCTTACTGACAGTTTGAGATAAGAAATTTACAAGAAAAGTACTATTCGTCTTAAGTTACATCATCACTAGGAAGTACATTCTCTTCCCGGTAAATCCTTTGGCTTTTATTTACTTATTTATTTATTAACTTATTTGTTTCTCCATTGATGTTGATGTTGACCTTAGCTGTACCATGTACATGAGCTCATGGAATGTAAATCCATTCTCCCACCTCTAGAAATATTGGGAAACATTTCAAAGATTCTGTCAATTGTTTTTGTTAGTTTTTCTTGCCATGAAAATGGTACAATTTACACAGATTTTTTTTCTCATTATTTTACCCAAGAACTACCAGACAGGTGGAGCAGAGCCAAGAGGAATCAAGTCATCTGTAGCCACCACTCTATCATGTTGTCTGTTTTGCCACTAAGTGCCTAGGTAGCTTTGTGTAAGCAAAAGCTGATAAAATATGACTTGGTCATGAATGCTAGCAAAGATTTTTTTGTGAAGGAAAGGTAGACTTTATTGGGTCAATCTCTTGGGTTTCCAGTGGTTACAACTGTATTTACTCTGAGATAATAGTTTTTTCCTTCTCTCTTATCCTGATAGGGACTTGAGATTGACATCTCGAGATTGACAGGGACTACTAGCTTTAGACCTCTGCAAAGAGCCAGGACAATGGTGAGCATCCACTGTCTGCATTTCCAACAACGCAACGTCTCACAATGGCTATTTTTCATGTATACTCTGCACAACCACAGAGTGCAACTGGGCTTCTCTTTTTCCTTTTTATCCTAATCATACCCTCAGCAGATTAGCTTCTCAGCAGCATAATTTATAAGGAGCAAGGTTCTTTTACAAACTCCCCTGCAACCTAAAGATGCCCTTGCATATGACCTCTGTGTCCTCTGAGACATTTCTTAGGTTCTCTAGTTCTTACTCAAAGCCTTCGAATTATCCCTTCTCTGTGAATTAAGCAGAGGTCAACCTTCCTGTCTGCTTTATGTTAGCCCTTACTCTGGTGTAATTACACCATGGCTTTCATCCCAGCTCTTGGCTTTATTGTGAGAGAGGTATCTGATTTTCTTAACTTACTCTACTTTTTAATCTTTCTCCTTCTTATTCACCATATTACTAGTAACCTACGCCATTGTACCACTGAAAGGTAGCTCTCCAAAAAGCCCTTGTGTACTGAGGCACATCTTGGGAGGATTAGAACTTGAGAGTCTTCTGTTTTCTACTCTCCCTATCAAGGATGTTTGTTTGTTGTAGCCTTGGAAAACAGAAGCATTGTCATGCTCTAGAGCAGAGGCAGCCTTCTTTGTTGTCCATTAGAACAATGACAATGTCTTCCTGTGGGGAAAAGACTGGGTAAGTTTTCTTTTCACCTCCTTCAGAAGACTGTTTCCTAATTTCAGTGTTCCTTACATGTAACAAAAACCTAACCTGAAGCGTCCACCCCACAATATTTCTCCATGCCTACTTATGCCATGCAGGAGATCTTAGAAGACACAGTGAGCTGGCACAGACATGAATCTTGTGCTACCTGCTGTTCTGTGGGTAATAACTCTTTGTCTCTCTGACAGATTCTCAGGCTTCTGCCAGTGTCTATAAAATAAATGCTTGCATTTTTAACAGTACTTGACATACTTTTATCTCCTGTAAGTTATAATTAGTCATAAACTAATATCTATAAGTATGCATGTTTATATTTATCATAGATCTTTTTAAAACATAGTTGTAAAGCAATATATCCATGATACACTCCATTGCTATAAATTACTTGCCCAATAAAAAGTTATTGAATGACTGAATGGATTTAAAATTGTATGAAAGATTATATACTATCTGCTATAAAATGTTTAATACTTTTATACTTGTGGTTACTGCCAATACTCTCAATGGATGAGAAGAAAGTCAACAGGTGCCCAAATCTGCAACCTAATTCTAGTCATTATGTCCTAGAAGTAAGTGTTGTGGTTTGCCCTGGAGTTATCTGTATTTTGATGCTAATTCCTCTGCCTCAAGGAGGCTGCCTAGTCACATACTCAGGACTCAGGTGACTTCACCAGAACCTTCTCCCCATTTAATTTGTCAAATACAGGTGAGAGCAGGTACAGGATAGAAGGAGGCCTGTCATTGGATGAGAAGGAAGGATGGGTGGGAGAAAAGTTTGAAGGCAAAGGAGATGGAACAGAAAGGAGGAGAGAGAAAGAGACAGAGAGAGAGGGAGAGAGGGAGAAAGAGAGAGAAAGAGAGAGAGAGAGAGAGAGAGAGAGAGAGAGAGAGAGAGAGAGAGAGAGAGAGAGAGAGAGAGAGAGAGAGAGAGAGAAGCCGGTAGACAACTTGGAAGGTGACGTTAAGATTCCTCTCTGTGTATTTACAGGTTGTTATTAATGTTCTTAAGGAATGGATGGTACTGGCTTTGTTTGGGTGGGCAATTATATCATATCAATTGGGTCAAAGGTTATTGTGTTGTGTGTAGATTTAAGGGTAATGGAGTGTGGGGCGGCTGGTCTGGGCCACCACGGAGTTGGGATGTGTGTTTCTGGCATGGAAACCTGCCTTGGGAACTAGATAGGTAGAGAGATTGCTGCCAGGCTCAGAGAGAGAGGCCTTTGGCAGTGTGATATGGGGTGGAGCAGAGTGGGTGAGACGCTTTGCTGACTGAGACTTAAGATATCTAACAGATATCTTGGGGCACCACAGTGCCAGACCTAGAATGGGATAAAAGACAACATTTTTATTTTTTATATTTTTACAACAACAAGTGAGTGTGCTGGTTTTAGAAGAACAAAGAAAACATCTCATTTCTGCCTGCCCAAGATTAGAGAGAAGGCCCTTCATTCAGTAGTCTTGGACACACTCCCATGTATGGCTCCATCAACCCCGAATATTAGAATATTAGATAATTAGATACCCTATTAGACAGTGTGTGTGTGTGTGTGTGTGTGTGTGTGTGCGCGCGCGCGCGTGTGTTTGTGTGTGTCCTGATGTATTTAAGGAAGACCTAGGCCTTTAAACTTTAACCATAGAAACAAACAAACAAAAAAAAATCTAATCAGAAAGTCGTAAGTGAAAACTGGGTGTGGTGACACATGCCTTTAATCCCAGCACTCAGAAGACAGAGGCATGAGAATCTCTGTGAGTTCAAGGCCAGCCTGGTCTTCATAGTGAACTCCAGACCATCCAAGCCTACATAATGAGAATCTGTCTCAGAAATAAAAAATATCAATTGATAGAGCTCAATTAAGAATAACAGAGAACACAACACAAAGGTCTTGGACTGTAAATCATCAATGTGAATATTCTAACCTGGGTTAGGAAACTCATTCACTTTCACCTTAATTCTTTCTGGCCTTTTACTCCTTGCTTTTCCCGCATTAATAGAGTAATCCATTTTGTCTCTCTTCTGATACCTTACTCTAGTGTTTTCTAACAGACTTTTGCTGTCCCTTGGTTTGGTTTTATCTCTCATGGAATGTCATTTTGTACATTTTGTCTTTGTGTTCTGTTTTTCCTGGTTCTGCCCTGATGGGGTTTCTAGCTGCCTAACTCTAATATAGTCCAGGGAACAGCATCTGTGTTTCTAAATACTCCCTACCCTCCATGACTTTAGTGTAAAAGAGTTGTGAAGCCCAGTTCTAAGTCTTTTTACCATTCTGCCAATTCTGAATTTAAATGTGCCATGCAAACTCGTAAATATATCCTGATAGAAGTGTTTGTCTTATTAGCTTCCCTCCATGTTAGCCTAGATTCTCCCCCACTGCTACATTTTAGAAAATAGGGTAGATACGGTTGGGACCATGGTAACATGACAGTTTTAATAACTGGAGCTAGAATCCAGGTATTTTTAGTCTCTATTAGGTATTAGATTGACTAAACAGGTATGGACGACTATAGATATCCTTTAGTAAAACCTGTTTGCACAGTAGGGGAAAATAGAAAAGCACATACAGGTAAAAGGGAGTTGTCATGGCAGCCTCAAGGCCCCTACAGAAAACAAGCTCTTCTTTGCCTAGCGGTAGAAGAAGAGCACCTTTCCTGTGAGTCTCCGCAGGGACGGTGGGTGGTTTTTAGATGAAATATATACCCTTGTTTCAGGGTCATAGCTGTAGAGTTGGGCTCCCTTTATTTATTCAGGATGCAGTATGTCCCTGCTGAGTGCGACAGGGCTTCCAGTGACTGTGAAGCTTAAGCACAAGAAACCCACTGCTTTCTAAAAATAGGTAATCACAAATCAACCACGTACACACATCAAACATTTCACATGTAATCCAGAGCCGCTGAATTAGAGTCATTTTACAATAGTTGCATTTACATTTCAGTTACTTTAGGAGATGGCTACAGAGCCAGAAAAGGTGGCATTACACTGTGGTGTTTACTGGCCCTCAGAGCATCAGCTAGAGGGTCCCTTCCATTTTAAGTTGCTAGTGGAGTGCTGTGTGGATTGCTTTCAGGGTTCTCTACCTTCATCTTTCTGTAACTTGACACTTGAGTGGGGTGTATGATCACATGATTTTCTGACTTGGCTAATTAATTCATAAAACATGTATGGAAAGTTTATTGTGTGCTAGTTACTATTCAATATACTAAGGTTATGTGGATAAATAGAAGGAAAGTAAAGCCACCTTCTCTGCAAATTTTGGATAGAGAAGGGGAGGCTTTAAGTGACAATTTCAAGACATGGTGATGAAGGTTGCAGCCATCACTGAGGAGGTGTATTTACTCACAGAAGAGGGAGTACCCATATCTACACAGGCCAGGCATGACTGAAGTCAAGAGGAAAGAGATGATGTGTCAGCTCACTTTTAAAAGATCTAGTAAGAATTTGTCAGTTGTAAAATATTCAGAGTTTCTTGAGGAGCAGAAATTACACAAGCTGAAAATATGGGGCACTATGTTACAAGTGCTGCACACAATTTAGAATATATATATATGAAAAGGAGGATACTGGTAGGTGTGTGTGAGTGTGTGTGTGTGTGTGTGTGTGTGTGTGTGTGTGTGTGTGTTTGTGTGTATGTATGTGTTCAGAAACTTTCAAACAGTAGGAAATGCCTATAGTCCAGGAACTTTGGTATAATTGCAAAGAAGGCAACCAATGAAGACATGATGTGTGTTCTAATAGATGTGTGATCTAACAGATACTAGTAGATTGGTGCCTTGCCCTGTTGACATCAGAGAGGCTTCTTTTGGCAGAGACCCACAGCTAGATATTGTGTGGAAAGAGTCTCAATTTTAGAGGTCTCCACTGGGTCCCTCCCCTTGGAGATGAGGGACCCTCAGCAGAAGAGAGGGTGGAAAGATCATAGAAGTCAGAGGGGATGGAGGAGACCAGGAGAACATTGCCTGAATCAAACAAACAGGGTGCACATGGGCTCACAAAGACTGAAACAGCAAGCCTGAGGCCTGCATGGGCCTGCATAGGTCTTTTGTGTTATATGTTATGATTATTAGCTTGGTGTTTTGTGGGACTCCTAAGAGTTGGAGTGGGAATATCTCTGACTCTGTTGCCTGCTCTTGGGACTCTTCCTCCTGTTGGGTTGCCTTGTCCAGCCTCGATATGAAGGTGGCTGATGCCTTATTTTGTCATCTTTGCCTCTCATGTCCCAGAGACCTGTTCCTTTCTGAAAAGGAGGCAGAGTGGGAGTGGATCTGGGGTAAAGGGGACTTTGAAGTGAGCTGGGAGGAGTGGTGGGAGAGAAAACTGTGGTCAGGATGTATTGTGTGAGAAAAGAGTCTATTTTAACAAGGGGATGCGATGTATGATGTAGTGCTGACATCGTTTATTGCTAAGGACAGTATTGGTATTGTAGACCAGGGGTAGAGTACTTGCCTTCATGAGCGAGGCCTGGCTTCTAGTCTCAACACGGCAAAAATGGGACGTTTCTGAAAACCATGTGTTAACAAGAATGTATAAATATGGGGGAAAGAAGAAAAAGGCTGTTACATGTTTTGCATCAGGTACTTGAGTGGAGTTGTCATTTACCAAAATAGAATTAGAAATGAGTTCCTTTAAATCAGGTGAATTTTAAATGCTTGTGGGACATCTGGGAAAGATGAGTAACTAAGAACTACTTTCCCTGTCCTTTTGTATGCAAGTGAGTGTGCAAGTGAGTGTGTAGACAGTTACACTTAGGATAGGTATAGGTACACATGTGGACATGTGCACGCAGAAGTCAAAGGTCAACCTTGGATACTTGCCTTAAGACAAGTTATCTTGCTTTTTGGGATAACATGGGGCATCTCATGGGGATCTGAGGATCCCAGACTGTGCTTGCTTGGCTAACTAGATAGCACAGAGATCCTCCTGTCTCTGCCTCCCCAGCTCTGGGATTATAATAATACCACCATGCTTGGCTTTTTACCTAGGTATTAGAGATGGAACAGAGGCCCTCATGATTATTTGGAAGTTACTTTACTAACTGAGATAGCTCTCCAGATCCCCCTCTCCTCTTCCTTTTCTTTATTCTGCTGGGAATTGTCTCTCTCTTTCTCTGTCTCTGTCTCTGTCTCTCTCCCTCTCTCTCCCTCTCTCTGTCTCTCTCTCTCTCTGTCTCTCTCTCTCTCTACTCTCTGTCTCTCTGTCTCTCTGTCTCTCTGTCTCTGTCTCTCTCTCTCTCTCTCTCTCTCTCTGTCTCTCTGTCTCTGTCTCTCTCTCTCTCTCTCTCTCTCTCTCTCTCTCTCTCTCTCTCTCTCTGCTTTATACTTGTGGATCAAGGTATCAAGCTCTCAGCTACTGCCCAATGTCATGCCTACCTGCCTGCTGTCATGTTCCCCACTATGATGGCCATAGACTCGAACCCCCTGAAACCATTAGCTTCAAACTAAATGACTTCTTTCATAAGTGGCCCTGGTCATGCTGTTGAGTCACAGCAATGTAAAAGTAACTAAGACACAGAGGCAGGTGACAAGATGATAACAGAGTAGTATCCAGAGAGGATAAAGGAAGAGGGGGAGAAAGAAATATCTTGTCATCAGAGGAAAGTTTCACACAGGACATGTTCAAAAATGTCAAAGGATGCCAGCAAGGAAGTAGAAGCTGACTGGTAAATGTTACCTGAAATTGGCAATTTGAAGGTAGCATTGTACTTTGGCACGACAGTTTTGCACTGTGAAGAGAACAGAAATAAATTCTAGTGGGGAGCTAAGTAAATGGCTGGCGAGGAGATGGAGATAGTATGGACTACTTTTTGTAAGCAAAACATAGACAAACTCGTCTATCAAGTAAAAGGAGAGATTCAGTGACAAGCGAGGCAAATGGTTGATGAAGTGGCGCCATAATTAAGATAGAAAAAACACAAAGTATGTGGTAGGCAGAGTATTTTCCAGAGGGACCTAGCAGGTGTAATTAAACTGGGGTGTGAAGTGGAGACACTGATCTACACTGTCTAGATGTACACTGTGGGCACGGACATCTTTAAGACAAGGCAAAGAGGACAGGGGCAGCAAGGGAGATGAGACAACAGAGATGGAGTGGTGCTGTTGCTGGTTAGGGATACTAGAGGGCTGAGAGTCCAAGTACACAGGCATGCTCTAAGACTACCACAGATCCCTTGGTTCTGGTCCAGTGAGACCTCTGATGTCCTTCCAGAAACGTAACATAATACAGTTGTGTTGTTTTCAGGAAATAAATTTTTGTTCATTTGCTGCAGCTGGGACAGAAAAAAAAAGCAGAAACAAAGAAACAAATAAACAAAACCATCTTTGAGTATGCCAAGGGAGAGAACTCCAGGGAAGGAAGAAGCAACATCTTTCCCATCACAAAAGGATGGCTCACATCCATATCAATAAAAACTAACAAGAGCAAAGCAAAACAATTTTATTTAACTGAACTTGCATGGCATACTAGGGCCTTCAGAAGAGAAGGCACAAAGTTCCAGAGCAAACTATTTTCAGTGGGCCCAGAAATGTGACTGAAGGGCAAAGGTCATGACCTACTGACAGTAAACTGGGGAAAGGCAGCGAGGTCTGAGATCTGTTTGTAGTCTCCTACTGAACCTTCAGGTCTACGACAGAACTCTCCCCTGGAAAAGAGCTTTGAAGAAGCTCTTCCAGAAGAAGTAGGCCATGACAGGATCATGCTTCAGTACAGATGGGTTTGAGTGTGACCATCAAAGTGCCATTCTGGACTTAAGAGAGCGAGATATGAATGGAGATGTCTATGAATCAGGAGAAGGGGTAACAGAGCTCTGGAGGTACAAGGAGTTTTCTTTATGCCTTCAAATTGGATGGGAGGCTATACATTAAATTCTCATGCACACTTCTGTCTGTGGCATGGGGATAGTGTATAGCATATATGAAAAGAAAATGGAGTATCCTGTAGCAAAGTCTTCCTTCTCTTATTCGTTTTAAATGCTGTTTTGAAAAATGCTTTGCTCTTATGTGAAGTGTGGTAGGGACTTCATTGTTCATCCCTAAACAATCTCCATATTAAACAGAGCTCTGTTAGATGCTGACAGATTGGGGGTCATAGACCTTGACCTTGAGATTTCTTGTTTGGTTCCAAGGTCTCCTCTGAACTGTTATTAAACGGAAATAAAAATTGAGAGAGAATCTGGATCCCTAACTCCTTTTATCTTATCTTATACCAGTCTGCCTAAATTCTCTCCCCTCCTCAGCAGATTCACGTTAATCAGGAGACCTCATTTTTTTTTCTTGCAGCTCCCCAAGGGCCTGCTTCACCTAGAAGAGAGAACCTGGCTCCAGGATGCAGGAGACTGCTTCTGGTTTCCATGGAGACCCTGTTTGAAGTCAATGGCGGCTCCAGGAGGGAGGGAAACCAGGACATTTGTATTTAAAGAATGGGGAGTCTGGGAAGGAGGAGGGATAAGAAAAAGGAGTAAGGCAGGAGGATAGTGAGGCTGGTCCAGGCGGTGTTCGAGGTTTCAAACAGAGGAAAAGTTCATCTAGGTTATTCAATCTCCTTGCACTTTGAGGATGAATCAAAACGGAAGCTGTGAATGTGGGGGAGGTGGCAGAGGGCTGTTTATTGCGCATGTGAGAAATACCTTGCAAAAGCTCCTTTCTAATATCAGCATGTAGGGTACTTAGGCAGCTGGGAGTCTCTGTCCTTGTGGGTGGCTCCTTCCCAAGCAGCCTGAGATTTTTCTCTTCTCCCCAAGTCAATTCTTAAAGGTTCCTCCTGCCGTGAGGGGGCTGAGCCTCTCCTTCCTTCTCCACACCTCCCCGCAGAGCAGAGGGTAACTAAATACAAACCTTGGTAAAATGCTTTCCAAAGCTTCGTGCTTCGGATTAACTGCTATGTATTAGCCGAGTCTCTGACTACTAAGAGACAGGGGGCAGGATGGGGGAGGTACACTGGCAGAATACACGCTAAAATTGAATTGCATGAAGATTCAGATGACGTCATCTTGAATAAAGGTCTGACCCAGTGAATGTTAAATGTGGCTGAGCGACTAAATCCTTAGAGAGAATCAGTGGCAGAGACATCTATGAAAGGACCATGCCTCTTGTTTAAAATATTAAGCATGTGGCTCAGCTGATCTCTGGCTGCAACTCCCAGGGCACTGGTAGATTCTCAGTTCTCTACTATAATCACTTGAACATTACTTACTGCCCTAGATAACTGCAGTCACGTGACGATGCTTGCACGGAAGGAAAAAAAAGCCTTTGAAAACAAGAACAGAAAGAAAGCCATCATAAGTTATCAGTGTCTGCCAATTTTAGGGAATGAAACCAAGCCAGTTCACAAACACTTTCTGAGGTGTGCTGCAGTCTGAATGTGCCTAAGGAGAAAGGGGTGGGTTTTCCTTCAAGGTACTGATACTCAGATAGGGAGAGCTACAACCATAAACCTCCGGAAGAGCTGGATAGGAGTCATTAATGATATGCGAACTCCAAGGAAAGGTTAAATTAATAAAAAATGAAGGAAACTCAAATTCATATAGGTGTCTTGGAGTTCCCAGAACACACACTGTTTGGCTCACAAACACCCTACAATTCTAGCACATGGATATACATTTATATTTCAAAATTCTTATAAAGTAAAGCATGTGTTTAAGGTGAGGAAGAACTATATAAGTGTAGAAGACTTCGCAGACCTTTTGGGACAGAGACAACAGTAAAATAAAAGAACCATTCATGCTAGTCAGAGCTTGTCTTTAGAGGGATGGTATAGAAGTGAAGAGGTGACTTTCACAACACAACTGAAGACTCTTTTCAATTAAAAAAAAAAAAAAACAAAAACCTATCATTTGAGGTTGGAGTTGAATGCATGGCTTCAGTCATTAGCCTTGTAGTTTTTGGCCCAGAATTAAGGAAAGTTTTGGAGTAAGTTAGAGTACGTGGAAGGCAGAGTCCGGTTCTTGGCTTTAATTTAGGTGGAAAATATCGAAAGGAAAAGGAATTAGAGGAGGGCAGTTATTTCTAGAAGAATAAGAGAAGACATATGTGTTCAAATTAGTCATGGTTTCTGTGTCAGGAAAATGTTAGTTACCAAGGTTTTGTTTTCAGTCCTGTTTGCTAAGGGACATACCTATAATAAAAACATCTCCCAAGAGTTTTGGCAATATAGCTGAATATTAACAATTTGGGGATGAAAAACTCACAAAAGCGCGGAATTCCCCGAGTCAGCTCCTTTTAATCTTTTTTTAATTTTTTTATTTTTAGTGTCTGCAGATTCCTTGTTTGCTTAAGGGCACTCTGGCAAGGTTCTAAATCATGGCATAACCCCTCTGGCTTCCCATTCTCAAATAGTCATTCATCTCAGTGAACTTGAATGTTCTTACATAGTGTATGGGTTTTGTTTTCTTAATTAGCTGTCAATATTGTGTGACGGTTTCTAGAAATGAGTATAATCATAAGATGAGTGACTAATTGACAGCGTTAGTAGAAGAAGCAAAGAAGACAGCATAAAAACCTAATGGAGACTCTGAGTACCAAACAATAGAAAGAGACTGACGCAGAAGTGAGGAGAAGGTGACAGGAAGAAGGAAATGGAGCAGAGCATGTGACAGCTAGACTTTGACCCACAGTGATTGTCTTCTGGGTTTAAGAAAGAACTTTCAGACATGAAGGGACCTTGCGACCATCCCATTTCACAGACAACAAAGCAAGAGGCGGGAGAACTCTAAGGTTGACTAGAGACGAAGCAAACCTTGGATGCAGGTTTTTGACTGTGGCCTCCGTGGTAATATAACTACGTCATTTCCTCTTCCGGAATGGTTGACTGAGTCCAAAGTTCCCTTGGAATGTAAATACGTTCCCACTTTCCACCGAACACTACATTTATATTTGTCTAGTTTCTTTCTAGCTTATAAGGTGTTTTAGCTTAACCCTTGTACTGATTCTGAAAAAAAGGATCAATCATAAAATGGCCCACTTGGGACTCTCCTAGTAGATGCGGATTTTCATTTGTGGTACTGTTGACCTATTGAGGAACCCATTGTAATTTAAAACAAACAAACAAACAAAAAACCCTCAGGCCAGAGAGATAGCTCTGAGGGTGTGGGTAGAGTGCTTGCAGATAATCCTGATAACCTGGGTTTGATCCCTCTTTCCCACAGTGGGGAAGGAAAGAACCAAGTTATTCGAGCAGTCATCTGACTTCTCCATGCACACTGTGGCACGAGTACAGCATCCCCAAATAAAAACATAAAAATGAAGGAAATTTGAAAGAAAATAGAAAATGGACAACCTGACAGTACAGCTTCAGAAAAAGAGAGAGAGAGAAAGAAAAGAAAGAGAAGAAAAAAGAAAAGAAAAGAAAGTTAAGAAAAAGAGGCCATGGCAAAGAAAAGAAAAAATTTGCAAGGTTAGTCAATTAGTGATGATTGAATTTGCACTGTTTTAAACACTTAACACAGAATGACACTACTTCTAGTTGCTTTTCTAATATGTTTTGGATACTTCAAAAAGTTCTTTTTGAGGCTGATGAAGAGGATTCCCAGAAGACAATGTGGGTATGATGTTGAGGAAATGAGTTGCCCTTCTCGACTATGAACTCACTTTCAGAGGCCCAGCCACTCCAGGCAGGATAGTTTCAATCACCCTGCCACCCAGTCATAGCTGACACGTCTTGGCAGCTGGCCTGCCCCTAATGGAATGCGTCCTGCAGCTGGGAATTAGGTCATCAGTAATTCACTTAATAGCATTTTATGAGCTGGGCTCTGACACAAAAGAGTGATCCAGCCTTACCAGCAGGAGCTTTCGTTGAAGTGAAGAGAGAAGAAAGAAGTTGATGCCATTGTGGACAATGAGACTCCATTTCCAGAAAGCAGTGAAGGAGGGTCAGAAACATGGCTATTTCTTCAGACTCCCTCAGGTTTCGGCAAGCCACTGCTTGTGTTTGGACCCCAGTTCCTCCAAGGTTTCATCAGACTTTGACCCTGGAAGTCCCAGAATTTTTTAGGTCGTTTCATTGATGGTGTTCCAGAAAGCAAGATGGGGGCCCCCTTTTTCTGCCTCAACTATGCTCAGACAAGGAAAACCCTGATTTGTGTAACTGACTAATTTGCCTTGTGTAAGTGTTCTCAATATGGCTGATTTCTGGTTAACAGTGTTATAACAACTAATTATGAAACCTTCTGAATATTGACTATTTTGCTTGGATGAGCTGGTATGAACCACTTCAGTGCATCAGTAAATCTCCCTGGCTAGGAAGAGCTATATGCATAATTATGGCTGTATATGTTCACACATTATTTTATTCCCTACATACTACATGATGTATGTGTGTGCGTGTTATTTTCTGATTCTACTCCACATACCACACCTTGAAATCTTCTTAGATGCACATGTAGGATCCTCAGTGTTAAAGTGTCAATCCTTGTACAGCTCTTGACGCAAATTTCCATGTTTGCCACCAGAGTGCTGACATTCCCAGGATGTATAAGAAGCTTCTGACCTATAGGACCCCACAACTTTCCTCTTAAAAAACCCAATATATTTCTCATGGATTATTCAGAAGGTCCACTAAATCACTACAGTCCTTTCTCCTTTTAACATTTTTACTGATGTGAGAGAAAAATCTCCAGGACTCTGTAAATTTAGTGCACAAAATCTTCTTACTCAAGACATTTGGAGTGATTAGTGCTAAAGTCAACATCTGGAATGATGATGAGGAAAATGATGAACTGTATTTGGATCATCGCCTCAGGTAAGTGATACATACAAAAACTATTCAATTTATAGCCATCCACAAGACGTTTGTGACATAGACCGAGCCAGTACTTCAAACTATCATGGAACCCAAGAGCAGACGTGAGCTGGGATACAGTCTTCAACTTCAACTTGGGAAGATAAGCTTAACATGTACAAATTTAATGAAAATCAGTTAAAACACTTTATAATTAAGTGTTTAATGATGTGACACAAATTATAAATGAAATAGGAGTTCAGAGGCAACAGACATCTGAAGCGAGCTTTATCCAAGCTAATGGAATGACAGTACTATAGGGTAGATGATACCCTTGGTGTATACATGGGGTGAATACATGGGGTTGTATTCCCATGGTCAATTAACACATAGGACAAGTTCATACCCAGGAAACTGCACTTAAAAGCTTGGTGGAAGTGAGTAGGATGCTATAGAAAGGAAAATAGTGAAAGGTGAAGAGAAATTGAGCCTGTGGGCCTGGCATTTGTAAGGGGTAGAGGGATATTAAATGCCATGTACAAATGGTCATGCATGAAAATACATGACAGTAGAACTCTGACCCAAAATTCTCACAGCCAGCATTTCAGGTTGTAAAGCCATACCCTCTGCAGCAATGAGTCAAGAGCATTCAGGACTTTGTTAGTTAGTGACTGTCCCCCTCTTTAAATTGTTCTTGTGCTCACCTTCACTGCTTTCAACTCAGGGCCAATGAAGGATAGGCATATAGACTCCCTGAACCAAGCACAAACGATGTTCTACCTCTGATTAGAGAGCATCTATCTATCTTCATGTGTCCCCAAGTTCCAGGCAGAACTTACCCGAAAATTTTCCTTCCTTTTATGATAGCTTTATATTTCCACCATCTACCTTAGAATATTGGCCAAACACAAGTGATGGCTAGTAGATCTTTTGCTATGCAGTATACTGTGAATACATTTCTTTTTGTTATCATCAGATTGGCCTTAATTTAATCCCACAATGGGAAGGGAACACACCCTTGTGGCTCTGCTTGTTTCATGTTGCATGAGGAGTACACACACACACACACACACACACACACACACACAGAGAGAGAGAGAGAGAGAGAGAGAGAGACAGAGAGAGACAGAGAGAGAGAGAGACAGAGAGAGAGACAGAGAGACAGACAGAAAGAGACAGAGAGACAGAGAGACAGACAGAAAGAGACAGAGACAGAGACTGATTCCTTTTATTCTTCCTCTTATCCTTGTACCTTCCCTCCTATAGTCTACATTATCTAGGCTTCTTGGCTTTTTCACCAATCTTTGTAGAAGCTCATGCATGGTCCCCTAAGTTCAGACCTGGAAGTGATCTTAGCTGCTGAGAATCCCTCTAGCCTCCTAACCTTATTTTCTCGTTCTTTCTTTCCTTAGTAATATGTCTATTTTCTCTTCCATCGGGTACGGTGTATCCACTCTTATACCGAGGTCTATGATCCACTCAGACTTGAGTTTTGTGCAGAAAGATAGAAGTGGATTTATTTGCAGTCTTATACATGCAGGCACCCAATTAGACCAGCAAAACCTCCTTTGCTTAGAAAAGTCTTTAATGACAGTCTAAAGTTTTAACATATTTGGCCTAACATTTACTAGGTAACATTTAATATTTTCATTGCACATTTAATATATCTAAAATGGCTGATCAGATATTTTATAATCAACATAAAAACTGCACTATTGTTTGATAATATATATTTGTGATCAAACTAAAAACACAGCTCATTTAAATGACCATTACTATATGATCTCAAACAAATCATGGGTTCTATTGAAGCTACTTGAAATTCTGAAAATAATCCACTCATTTCCATCTGTTTGTAACACCACTTGGATGATGATATAATAATTTTATCACTTTACAAGTTCCTGGAGTCCTTTGCTTGTGCTCTGAAAGCCTAGGGGAAATTCCTCTTTGGCTTTCCAGGCAGAAATGGACCATTTTAGGTATTTAGAGGAACTTGACACCCTACGTAATTTGTACTAATGGGTACAAAAGTTGGCAGACAGATGGCAGTGAGATTTTATGATTGAACGTCCTTTTTTCCCCATGATCACCACATGATCAAAGAGATGGAGGGAGAAAAAACCAAGTAGCTATAGCATGGTTGTGCTGAAATTCTCCATGTTTTTCTCTCATTCAATTCTTGGACACGATCCTCAAGTGTAGCCTTAGAATTTGATTTCCTATCTAATTAAGTGATGATTCTCTCTGTCCATCTTCCTTAGGTATCTAGTCAAGTATTACTATCAGAGTACTTACTTCTAAGTAACTCTTCCATTTACCCTTGGAAAGGTATAATGTTAAAAAGTGTCTCATGTTGGTGGATACTCTATTTTATAGCATGTGTGATCTTTTTAAATATAGCCACAGGAGCTGGGCTTTCCTCACTGAGGAAACGTCTTTTCTTATTGAACTTTACTCTGTCACCTATATGTCCACAAGATTCATCGTTTATGATGTATCTCTGCAAGATATGTCGTCGATGACGTGTGTCCGTAAGATATATTTTGGGACACACTGATAAGGTCAGCTAGTTTTCTGTAACAAATACATTAAACTGAAAAGCGTTTCTGTATGAAGGACATTTATTCACTGCTCACTTGATAATTGAAATTTGGTAGCCTTTCCTAGTATTATGACTTTTTCTACCTAGTGATGAGTTATTCAGATTTCTTTTGAACTGGGTATCTTTTATCCTATATGAAGGTTCAGAATATAGATGAAGGAATAATATATATTACTATTTCTTTAAAAAAAACAAAACAAAAAAACCATAGCAGCAGCAACAACAACAAAAATGTATTCTAAACCAAATGCACACCTGTAAGCCTAGCATTCAGAGGTCTAAGCAAGAGAATTGGGAGTTCACAATCAATCTTAGCTACATAATATGTTTGAGACTATTCAAGCTTCATAAGGCCCTATTTCAATAGAGCAACAATACGAAATTCCTTGTCCCACTAACGGCACGTTCACCTTCTGATTGAGGACTCATGCAAAAGAGTCTAAACAATTTAGACCACCTGTCTTAGCTATAGTTTTACTGCTGTGAACAGACACCATGACCAAGGCAAGTCTTATAAAGAACAATATTAGTTGGGGGCTGGCTTAGAAGTTCAGAGGTTGCAGGTTCAGAGGCTTACAGGTTCAGTCCATTATCATCAAGGTGGGAACATGGCAGCTTCCGGGCAAGCATGGTCCAGGAGGAGCTGAGAGTTCTATGTCTTCAGCTGAAGGCTGCTAGCAGAATATGGCTTCCAGGCAGCTAGGCTGAGGGTCTTAAAACCCGAATCCACAGTAACACACCTACTCCAACAAGGCCACACCTACTCCAACAGGACCACACCCTCTAATAGTGCCCCTCCCTGGGCTGAGCATACCATCATACCATCTATTACCCAAAATTACAGAACAAACAAACAAAAACCAAATACCTCCACTACCTCTCCCAAAAAAAGCCCAAAAACCAAAATCCCTCTTCTAGAAATAGCAGTCACTGCTTCAAGTATGGATTGATTCTGATCCTTCTACTCATTAAAAACATTGGAATAGAAATAATGCTACAAAGAAATTTCTATAAACATCTTCCTTCTCTGTGTACCACTCATTTATGCTGCATCTAATAGTCATTTGGGGAGAAGAAGAGAACTGCAGCTGATCTGTGATTTTCACTTTATTTAGTTTAAGGAGAGTACTGAAATTCCTACTGCAATGATCTTAACTATATTTTTCAGGTGACCTCTTACTTGTTGCTCTCTGCTGCCATGACAAATACTCTGACCAGAGGCTCCTTTAGATCAAACCCTGTTTACCCTGAGGTACAGTGACATGGCTCAGGGTTTGAGCTCAGCTTCACCCCTTAAACACCATGTCATAGCCTCTGTGTGCTTATATTCTCCTAGGACAGCTTAGGGCTCGACTCCAGTGAATGTCAAAATAAAAGTCTAGGAAAATCATTTGTGTCTAGCTCCTGCAACCATGGAGCTGCTGGTCTATCACCTCTTGCTTTTTTTTTTTTTTTTTTTTTTTTTTTTGCTTTCACTAGCAACTTTGTTGCTAGTCATTCCTCTAGTAATGATGTAACAGAAAAGATGCCGAGAAGCAGAGTCTCTGTCCCCTAGCTCCAAATGATCCTCTGGATTCTAATATGCCTTTGTGCATAAGAGAGGCATTTTGATATTTAAAATATGAATGGATCAGATTATATGAAAGATGAATAGTATGCTATACTTGGATAAAAGTCATTTCTTTTTATTCCACATATCAATAGTCTTTGTACAAGACAGAGCTTGAATTGTTTGTGTAATAATTCTTTATCCATTCAACTTAAACATTAAGCTTGCACTATATTTAAGTTATGGAGAACATAAGAGCAAATGATTCAGACACAGTTTATAGGATTTTTTTTATCATTTTGAGTATGAGTGTCTGTGTGTGGGGGTGGGGTGGGGGTATGTGCACATAAGCATAGATGCTCTCAAAGGGCAGAGGCATCAGATTCCCTTTGGAACATGCGTTATAGATGGTGCTTAGCTGCCTGGCATAGGTGCTGGAACTTGAACTTGGGTCCTCTGGAAAGCAATAAGTATTCTTGACAACTGAGCCATATCTCCCACCTTTGGATACAGCCTTAGTCCCAATAAAATATAAAGAATGTAACAGGGATGCATTCATAATCTGGAGCTTTAAAGCAGCTTCATCTCTAAGCTTTACACATCCCCTCTATCCTTTCTCCTTCAAGTCCCCCTATACTATATTGGAAAGACTTTAGGGTGGTCCAGAACACTGTTTTCTTGAGCAAGTTCCTTCACTTGTAACTAGGTGTGTTTACCATACTTAGCTAGCTTCACAAATAGTAGATGATGTCATTAAATGGGAGCTGTTATTACTGTTAGTATTATTTTATGCTCTTTAAGAAATGGTAGGGGTGGGAGTCTTGTTCAGGTGAGGATTTTGATTTACCTTTGTCCTTGAAAAACTCTCAGGCGTCAATAACTCTCATGCGCTTCTGTTGACCTCTTTCATTCATTACTCTCAATTCTAACATTAGGCAGTAGTCAGCAGTTGCTTCTGGAGGGGGATGAGATCTTCAGACTGACTCGGGCAAGTGTCACAAAGCAGTTCCATCATGACTGGGTTACTTAATGAATTTCAGGAAAATGAACATCCATGGCAGGAGCAGTGACGAGATACTGTAGTAGATGCCTCTGGCCTTCTTGGAGCATGGCAGACGCTGTTCTCCATCGGTCTCTCAAAAGACTTTGTAGAACACAGAAAAGAATAAAAGAGCAGAGATTGGGAAATGATAAGTCTGGCAAACGAAAGTGACTCGTTTACTCCTGTTTCTACACACTCCATCTCCCCCTGTGCTGTAGCTACCACTCTACCCAAACAAAGAGGCTTCTAAATAAATGATTCATGAGGATTACAATCTCAGCATGAAGATGCTCTGCAGCTGTCACCAGGGACTACATCATTGATCAATCTAAGCATTTGGTAAGGGCTCTTCTGTGTCCAGAGCAGCATGGGGTACTCTAGAAGGAGGAAAGAAAAATTTACAATGCGGTCTTCACCCTCAAGAATTTATAGCATCCATGTGGGGAACAAGACAAATCCATGAACATTTGCAGGCCAATTCTACTGAAAACTGTTGGCCACTGAGAACGGCAGTTTCAACTCTAGCCTGACCTCCTGCCTTCCTGCAGGGAGACATTGTGGGGCAGTGGAGGAACACAGGTTTTCAGGTCAGCTGAACTAGACTCAAGTCTCTCTGTGCTGTTTAGTGAATTGCAAGACCTTAAGTGGTTTCCTTCATCTTAGTACCACAGGTTTCACCCATTGAACGGAGAAAATGCTTTCTCGTAGGGTTGATTGATTGCACAATGACTTAAAATATATCAACCACCTGGATGGAGTAAACTCATGAAAATATGAATGTGTGTGCTCTGTCCACATAACTGTGTGTTCTATGAGAAGAGGAGAGGTAAGGGCTTTAAAACTGGACATGTCGTTTTCTCTCTGACTTCCAATTTCTTTGTCCGTTGCTCATGATGCAACTTCTTTTTCATCATCAGACTTGAAACCTACATGTCAACTGTAAGTTCCTTTACTTCTATGTGTAATGTACAACAACGCTTTATTCATTCCCTCTCACATCTTTCCAGTGACCTTTTCAACCCTAGGGTCAGGAAAGAATGATCATAACTTACATAATGTTTATAGTTTGTGTTTAATTAAATAGGGTCTCATGGCCCAGACTGGATTACAGTTCTTGATTCTTCTTCTTCTAGGATTACAGGCAGGAGTCAGCATGCACAGCAATTTCCATAAATTCTTAAATGAGCCTTTATTAACCAAGGGTATAGACTCCACCATTCTCCTGTTTCTATTCCCTTGCTGCGGCATAGTTACAGGCTTAAAATTCTCATCTGCTACCCAAATAACATAGCCCCTAACTCATCAGCTTCCAGTATAGTTTATTCTTCGTGCAGCTGTCATAGCTACTTGAAATGTAGCTCCAATTAGTTCATTTTTTCCTATCAACAACTTTCCATGCTTCTCAATTAAAAAACAAACAAAACTACACTGAAGGTGCTTTACTTTGCTCTCTGGGCTCTTTGGGATTTTCATACACTGTTCCTCTATCTCAAGCTCTATACTCCAGAAAATTCCTTTCTGGCTGCTCTTTGAATAGACTATAAGAATCCAGCTAGGTCTTCTCTAATATGGGGCATAAGGAGAAATGAAGAATGCCTAAGTATATAGAATGTGCAGATTTTCACAAGACTAATTGCAACATTTTGTTCCAGATATACTCCTCCTCATAATAACCTGAATTAATGAGTAGATGCTGAGGATGGGCCTAGTGTAGATTAACAAAAAGAGAAAGAAATGTGTCTTTTGTTGCTATTTCCAGATAACCAGCCAAGGGAGTTCTTTAGAGTCTTTGTTAAGCAAAGCTCTGCAGTTGGTGGCTTTTCCATGCATCCACTAGCAGGTCTGGGGATCTGTAGTGAGACACGTTTTGGTGTCTACTCCACCCTGGAGATCCTCCTCCTCCTCCCCCTCTTCATCATCATCCTCCTCCTCCTCCTTTCTCCTTCTCCTCCTCCTTCTCCTCCTCCTCCCCCTCTTCATCATCATCCTCCTCGTCCTCCTCGTCCTCCTCGTCCTCCTCGTCCTCCTTGTCCTCCTCCTCGTCCTCCTCCTCGTCCTCCTCCTCGTCCTCGTCCTCCTCCTCCTCCTCCCCTCCTCCTCCTCCTCCTCCTTCTCCTCCTCCTCCTCCTCCTTCTTCTTCTCCTTCTTCTTCTTCTTCTTCTTCTTCTTCTTCTTCTTCTTCTTCTTCTTCTTCTTCTTCTTCTTCTTCTTCTTCTTCATCTTCTTCTTCTTTTTGAGAATCCCTAATCTATGTTAACACACAGAGTAGAGTTTCTTGTCCTCCAGTAATCTGGGAGTCAGATGGCTGGATCTATTCTTCAGTGATAAACAAGAACACAGTAGGTGAATTGGAAAGAGGGCAGAAATGAAAGAGAATGAACCCAGCTTGAAGTCTTTGTAGTTCTTTATTCTAGGCCTTAAAAGGTTCTAGTTACTTCCATTCTTGCATACTTCTGTCTCTATAGGTTGATATCCTCCTTATACTCTTGCTTAAGCTAAGTTGTATTTGTTTCATATCCTGGCAACCAATGAGTACTAGCTAATGTGATAACTTAATTTCAGATGGACATCCCATCTTCTCTCCTCACCTACCAACTGAACATCTATTTTATACCATACTCTCTTCTGTTAGCCTCTCTGCTGGAGCTTACGAAGAGAAGGTTGTAATGAGATGTTCTCTGCTGGACCTAAACACACAATAAATAGATACATTAAAGAAATGGAAGGAAAGTATCGTAGTCATTCTAAGAAAAAACTGGCTTAGCTAACCCCAGTCAATGATTTATCAAGTAAGGAAAAGAAGGATGCTCAGTCAGCAGACATTTGATGGACACACAGGGTTGGAAGCAGCTAAACCACGATGCATCTTGGGATAGGTCAGTAAGTTTCTACAGAGTGTGTATGTTGTATTTATCCTTGCAGAGAGGAGTGTGAAGGATTTGAGGCTTGCATCCATATAGAGAATATAGTTTGCTATACAACTGTCTCTTCACGAGAGTAAGGGAATCATTGAAAATTCTATGCAGTTATCTTAAGAGCTCCCTCACATTGGTTTATAGATGGAAACTTTAAACTGCGTATTCTGAATAGTTTCAACTAGAATCATATGCAATAGCACTTGCTATCAGAAGCATTAGGTGAAATAATATCCATGTCTTTCTGGAGTAATCACTTTTGCCACATTCATAAAATTCTGCTCTTCTATATGTAGCAATTGTTTAGTTTAAATATTTGATACACTCTCTCTTTTCTTTCTCTTCTCTCTTCACTCTTCCTCTCTTCTCTTTTGTTCTTTCCTAGCCTCTCTTTCTGGTCATTTTTATCATTCTGCATTTTAATACCTTCTCATGATTTATTTCTTAACATAAATCTTTTTCTAATTTATTTTTATAGTAATTATTATAATTAAACCTTAATAGTAACTACAAAGAAACCAGTTTCATTGCAATTAAAATTGATATAAGGTTAGAAGGGATATAAAATATTCCTATGGCAAGTCAGAATCCAAGTGATCCCTAAAAATACAGTGATTGTTAGACTCTAAGAAAAGGCAGGTAACAATGATAAGATGTTTTCTCTCTGAGATTCTAAAAACTGGATGCTCTACAATAATAGGGAAGATGGTCTCAGCAGGGAAGCTTACAGCTATCAGTAAAGTCAGTGGAAGTCAGCAGTCTGCTGTGGCCTTCTCCCTAGCAGCTAGAGCCTTAAAATCCATGTAAGAATTATATGGTAGCATATGAGTATATTAAAGTGTAAGCTGTGGCTACCCACAGCTCCATGTTTGAGAGTCAAAAGGATCTAGCATTTTACAGAAAAATCTCCCTGGCCATTCAATGTGCATATGTTGATTGCAGACTCCCATCCAAGCCACTGTACAATATAAACTTATGGGAGGCAGGGACCATGACTTCCTTGGTGCCCTTCTCAGCAAATAGACAGACTCCTGATAGTAGCTGACTGATAAAACAAAAGAATCCGTAAATTCTGTGATAATTCAAAATCCACTCAAGGTAATTTGAGGAAAAGCTGTATTGGGTTAAAATACTTGATAATTGTTAATGAGAAGTTTAAGCTAATGGAAAGAATAATATCGAGTTCATCTATCCTGACTGCAAATCTAGAGACGACTGTGAAAACCAGAGCCACCCATCAGAATGAATGAGTCTGGCACAAAGAATTTGATAATTAAATATTTAGACGTCTTCAAAGTCCTGGGAAAGGGAAGGGGAAGATAGTATATATTTTTAAAGGTTAGATTTTCTGATTAAAAATAGCAATTATAGTATTAATTTGTCTTCCGTACCTCTATCCCCAGGCTATCTCTTTATTTTTCAGGTTGATGTTAAACACAGCTATCCTTCTAGGTCTGTAATTACATTGAGTTAAAATCAGGTTCTGATGGGTGGGGTAGTGCACGTCTTTGATTTGAGCACTCAAAATCTGTTAGTTCAATGCTAGCTTAGTCTTCCAAGCAAGTTCCAGACAGCTGGGACTACAAAATGAAAGCCTGTCTCAAAAAATAGTTTTTAGAAAAGGTTATGATTTTCTCTTAGTTACTTTTTTATTGCTGTGCTAAGTTGCCCTGACTAACCCAACTTATAGAAGAAGATTTATTGGGGGCTCACAGTTTCAGTGGGCAAGTTCATGACTGCCATTCAGGGAGCATGGCAGCAGGTAGGCAGGCTTAACACTGGCACAATACCTGAGAGCTTACATGTGATCCACAAGCAGAGCCAGAATAAGTTTTTGAAACTTCGAAGCTCACCTGTTGTGATACACCTTCTTCAGTAAGGTCACCCTCTCAACCTTTCCAGATATTTCCATCTACTAGTAACCAAGCATTCAAATATACGAACCTATCAGGACCAATTTTATTCAGACTACCACAGATCCAAAAGCCAACAAGCTCTCTGAACTTGTCCAAGTTGCGGACCTGTTTAGTGCATTCAAGAAATGGAAATAGTAATAGTTTCTACCATGTAGGATTATTATGAAGATTAAATAAAAAAAACAAATGTAGTAATCTGCAGGGCTGTGAAAGTCTTCCCTCTATGCTCAGGGTTTATTATAGAGTATATAAATAGAAAGATAAATGGGGAAAGATGGATATTTTTTTCATAAATGGGAGCATCACATGACCTATAAGTGAATATCTGTAAATCTAGTGAGATAAAAGCACCTACCCCTTCATTATAAGAGTGAAGAGAAGGAGATGTAGGCAACTTATGGTCACGGAGCTTACAAGAGGAGGAGTTGAAAATTCTAAATAGCCACGTTAAGAGTACACAGGTGTTAATAGTCACAGTAGTTCACAGGTGCCAACCTCAGAGGGCATAGCACAGCCGTTTTTCAAAGTGGAATACTATAAGATAGCTCTTGGTATTGAAAATGTTAGGATTTGGGTGCAATTATTCCTAGTTCTTTCTGGAGCAATTAATTTTGATACATACAGAGCTGAAGACAAGGGTTGGTCTGGGGCAAAGCCTGTTACTATTCACCTCCAGTGTCTTTTGTGATGAGAATCCTAGAGAAGGACTCCATGGAATTGAGTTCCTTCTGGAGGATCTGCCCTTAGGGTAAGGGAAAACTCCCCTTGTACTTGCTGGTCTTACATGGCTGCCACCTGAGCTCAGAGCTGTTTTTGCTGTTGTTGTATTTTTATTTTATTTTGATGAGTTGGGTGTCTGCTTGTTTTTGGTGGGTTTTTTGTTGTTGTTTTGTTTGTTTTTTGTTTTGTTTTGTTTTTGTTTTTGTTTTTTTGTTTTTTTTTGTTTTTTTTGTATCTCAGGATGACCTTGACTTTGTGAGCCCTTTGTGAGCCTTCTGCTTTTCACACCCAGAGTGCTAGGATTACAGCCATGTACCACCACACCTTCCTCATGAAATGCCATTTATTTGAGGAGGCATTT
Organism: Rattus norvegicus; assembly: GCF_021556685.1. Lineage (NCBI taxonomy): Eukaryota > Metazoa > Chordata > Mammalia > Rodentia > Muridae > Rattus > Rattus norvegicus. Next base: position 72,036,316 of record NC_141544.1, read on the forward strand.
CTTGAACTCCTTTTAGTAGACTCTGTGCATTTAATCTGGAGTTTAGTACACAGTGATTATTTTGTGTTATATTTATTAACTTTTCATCAGTCACCATCCCTGCCTCTCTTTCTTGACAGTACTCACTCTTATATAAAGTCAGAGAATTTTAGAATAAGCCGTGACCTGACACATCACCAGAAGAGTCATAGAAACCTGATTTCTTATTGCAAGGATTGGTTGGATCTGCTGCTGGGGATAAAAGTAGGAAAGATGCTCTCCTGTCTATCCCACTGACAACTGTTATTGCAGTCTTCTGTGTCCACACTTACTGAGTATTGTGTCCCTAGAAATGACTTTAGCCCTTGAGATTAAACAAGCATACAGGAATATAGGTCCTTCCAGGAAGCACTCCCAAGAGACTGAAGTGGGTAGAGACATGTGAATTGATGAAAATGTAGAACACTGAAGGCTAAAGCTGGTGGGTGCAAATGAGGTCCCTAGATTGCGTGACTCCCTTAGAAACTCTGGGTTCTAACAACTCTTTTCCATGGTTCGCATGTAGTTTTTGAGACAACACCTACCTACAATCATGGTTTTTAAACGAACAAACAAACAAAAACATTTGTGTTTGTTGGTCCACACAGCTAGGGCCCACTCAGTCATTCTAATGACATTCCTTCCATCAGCTCTTTGGGTCAGAGTTGATTAATATGTATCTCCGACTTCTTCACTTTCAACACAATTGTGGGGTTCTATTTAAGAGTAGAAATAGATGAAACAAGAAACTCAGATCACAGATTCGTCTGTCTTGAGTCTGGTTGTACCACTAACAAGTGGTATGGCAATCTCTCTTCGCAGTGATTTTATTTATTGATCTCTATCAAGATCTCGTACCTCCAAGTGATATTGAGGTAAAAGTTATTCCCAAGTGATATGATGCCTAGGATGACAAAATATTTTCACATTGAATATTAATTGCATATGTCTATCCCTTCTGTTGGATACAATTATAGCATTTCCAAATATGCAAATGTACCAGGAAGTATTTCAAAATAGTATTTGAAAGACTCGTAACATCTCCTTTGTGTCTGAATGAATATGTTTAATTTTTCTGCAGGCAGAGTAAGAGTTTTTTTTTCCTCTCTTGGATATATATTCAACCTGATTACAATTTCAGTATTCACAAGAGAAAAGTTAGCATTTCAGGAAGTCAGGAACACTGACAATACTGATTTTAAGGGGCTGTCATTTTGAGTCCTATGATGAATCACTGAACACTTTATTCATTCATTCATGCATCCATTTGAAAGTGGTACATTGAATTTTGATATGCTGGTTGAAGGCCAGGCACCAACAACACATGGATGAATAAACACCATGTCTAGCATTTAGTGAATGAATGAATAAATGAATCTATGAATATTTGTCTCTGCCCCATTGATGCTCTCTCAGCATAGGAAGGGAGACCAAACTATTGATAGATGACTATAATACCATGTGATGAGTGCTATAACAGAGTGGTGTTCAAGCTGCCATGGAGTTTAAGATCTTAGTCCTACCGGATAGCTGTGCCAGGCCATAATTCCTCTGCAATATTTAATGGGGCTATTAGAGAATTGGCAACTCAGTCCCTAAAACAATGATGAAAAGTACATTATATTCTGACTCATTTTATTTCAGATTAAACATTTTTGAGTTATTTATGGCTACATGGTTCAAAATTCAAGAGCCACAAAATGGAATACATGAAAAAACACTATCCCAGACTTGACATCCAGTAATTCAGCTATGTAGCACTTTCCTTGGCTGAGGAAGCCAATGTTATCAGCATCAACGGTTTTATGTATCTGTACATATATGATTATTTAGCTATATATGAACCTAATGATTTGCTGTCACATTTTCCATATTACTGGTGTATTATGTATAATATTATGTATACTAATAAGTATTACTTGTGTATATGCACATATATCAAAATATAGATTTTCAAATACACAGGCATAATTATTCACCTTTTCATAAGTGATAGTACATATATTATGTATATATATGTGATATTATATATATAGTATCTATTTTATTTAATGGGGCTATTAAAGAAGTGCCAATTCAGTCCCTAAACCAATTATGAAAAGTACATTATATTCTGACTCATTTTATTTCAGATCAAACATTTTTATTTATATATATATATAACTATCTATATACCTATATATAGATAACAAAAATGTTTGATATATGATAATTATGTATATTTAGTATATATTTATATATGATAAATATGTGATATATAACAAATATAAAATATTTTCTGGCAATCACGTTCCCTCAGACATATGCCACTTGTCATCTTTTACCATAATAAGTTGGTTGATTATGAGTGTTCTTATATAGGTTGTTCTGATAATAGTGTCAATGAATGTTACAGCAATGCTCAGGGCAACAAAAGGATTTTGATAGACTTTATGATGTGGCAATGCTCTCCAGTCCAGCCCTCAATGTATGAGAGTGTTTGTTTTTCTATCCTTGCATTAACTATTCACTAAGCAGATTGGCTTTTGTTAATTTATTATGCCCCGACTGCTCTTAAATTGCTTAATTATGAGATATTTAATTCCATCTATGACCACAGATCTGTTTGGGAAATTGCCAGAATCACTGAAACATTGAGATAAACTTTTGTATCTGGTAGAAGGTACTCTGGATGCAATGTCACATATTTGATTTGAGAAGCTTTAGAAATAATTTTGTAATTTATATTTAAATAACCATGTTAGCATTTGGTTTATGGTGACCTTGCATTTCTAGATTCATTTAGGACGTGACATCTTTATAAAAAATCTAATGTCCTCAGGAACATTCCAGTCCTCCTTCATTCAAACCTCCTTTTATTCTGTTTATTTGTTATGATTTTATTTTATAATACCACTTTATGATGATCTGTTTTATCATTCAAGTCATACATATTCCTTGTGTTATAATCATCACACACAGTGTTTTATATCACACCGAAGCTATGTGCATATGGTTTACTCTTTAGTTAACTGGTGAGATGTCATCTCAGTTTAATCCACGAACCATTTCTTTGTGTTTTGATGCTATCAGTTGCCTGGTATAACTTGTTTCACTCATTCTGTGCTACAGTACCTCGTACCTAAGCCTTCTGCCTTCTGTAGCAATGGTGTTAGGCAAATCTCCATCAACTGCATCTTGAGGGCCGTGCTGTATCACAATGGGAGTGTTTGCTTAAAATAAGTGAAACCTTGGATTTAAGTCCCAGCTACACCAAAAAAGAATAAGCCAATCCCATGTTCAGACCTAACAATGTTTCAGCAACTTCATCTGCCTCATATAGCTTTGTCACCTCTTATGCCAATCATTGTTTTGGTCCATCATCCTCAGCTTTCCCATCTCAGTCACTCTGCAGACTGCTTTTGCCTCTGCATCCAGGCACTGCTGCCTCCTGAATCCCTTGTCTTCCTTCCTCTTGGTTTTGCCTCCTGTTTTCATAGAGGTCAATCTCTAGTCTTTCATGATGCAAGCTTTCATTTTTCTCCGGCTCTTGATGTAAAGAGTAATCTTGGTAAACAAGTAATTTGGTAAAGATCCCAGTTTAGCAAGGCATTCTAGCTAGTGAGGATTCTAAGCCCAACATGTTTCTTTACTAAAACCATGAATAGTAGGATTTCATTATCGGGTCTGTGGCTGCTAAGACGTCTTCTCTTCTCTATGGTATGTTTTCCTCTCTAGACATTCCAACACTCTAGTGTTTATGCCTACTGTTTGGAATTTCCATGGTGAATGTGTTCCTTTTCAGATTTCTGTGCTGGAGATTGACTTGAGACTCCAGTGCTGGTCCTTTGAGGGACTATTTCTCCTCTTATATATTTGCACCCTATTTATGAGATTTGGGATATGATATAACAAAATGGACTTGGATTTACAACACTTAGTCTTGATCATCAGCTTTGTTAAATTGAGATTACCCAAGAGATGAATAAAGTTCAGATATGGATGTTTCCAGAGAAGACTAACTATGGGGTAAGACATTCTCTCAATATGGCTGCTGCGTCTCACTGGTTAGAGCCTAGGTTAAAGACAAGGGAAGAAAGAAGAAAGTCTGAGGCATAATCACTCTCTTTTGATGCTTTCTGTCCACCATGATTGGAGTGCTGGCTTTGTTCTACCCTGGCCTCCATCCATGGTAAATTAGTAATTCTGAAACCATTAGCCAAAATAAATATTTCATTCCTTATTCTTAATTTATTTACCTCGGGCATCTTTGTCTAACATATGACACAATCACCAGATCAAAAAAAATCAATTAAGTTCTTAAATTTTGACACATAGAGTCATTATATCCTATTATGGAGTTTCTTTGTGCCAAAAGGTAGTTAGTATATTTTTAAATATATAAATATGATATGCATAGTGGTCATATTAGTTCACGTTAGATTGAACTGAGTCAGAGTTTAACTCCATCTTTTTCTACCTTTTTAACTGTTTTGAGTATGTTTCCAGAGGCTGAGATGCCTATAATATTTAATTATGATAGTTCAGTGAGAAAATGCATGCAGAAAGTATGACACAATGTCAGACATATAGTAAGAACTCAATAAATATTGTACGATATTGGTGTGAAGGCATTGGTGAGAGAAAATGAACAGTGCTCAGATTATGTTGCTCATTAGAACGTGGTTATGTGGAGAATGGCCATCCGACTTTATAAACATCCTCTGTTACTCTGTAAGTTATGAAAGCTCCACAAAAATGCACCACTCGAGAATGGCATGTCTCATATTCTTCTATCCCACAAAGCCTTTTTCTTTCTGGACATGGTAACGAGATGAAGAAGATCTTCACTAACTCTTGTGATTTAGCACTGCTTCTTAGATCCTCTCTCAACCTGTAGAATAGATATAGAGAGAACAAAGACCCAGTGCCGGGAATGAAAGGCAGAGATTAGAGGAGCCACTGGTGCTGCTTTAGTGCAAAGGCTCTGTCTGTCACTATGATGAGTGGCTTCCCCTGGAACAGTCTCAGAAGCAGCGCCACAGGTCAATAGCATTGGAAATGAAGAAGAGAAAGCTGATGGAGATGGAGGCACACATCTACCAGGAGAGTGTTCATTGCCAAGGCCATTTCGTGTTAAGTCATAGAGGAGACTACTCCATTGTGTGCGGTGGTTCCTATCATCTTATGACAATGGAATGTGTTCCCTGCAGGGCTATAGCATATTTGCTGAGCTATAGAGTAAGATCTCCAACTAAATCCACCTACTTACCCATCTGGGATTCTGAGGATCATTGGTACCTCGACTCCATCCAATAGTTATCACACTACCCTATTTCTATCACGATCTCTGTAGAACCAAAGTTAAGAAAAAGCAGAGACTCATAAACATGGAATGGCTTTGACTTCCTGATGTTGATATTGGCTGTGATGGTTTGTATATGCTTGGCCCACAGAGTGGCACTATTTGGAGGTGTGGCCTTGTTGGAGTACGTGTGGCCTGTTGAAGTAGGTGTGTCACTATGGGCGTGGGCTTTAAGACCCTATTCTTAGCTGCCTGGAAGCCAGTATTCTGCTAGCAGCCTTCAGATGAAGATGTAGAACTCTCAGCTCTGCTTGCACTATGCCTGCCTGGATGCTGCCATGTTCCCGCCTTGATCACACTGGACTGAGCCTCCGAACTTGTAAGCCAGCCCCAGTTAAATGTCCTTTATAAGAGTTGCCTTGGTCATGGTGTCTGTTCACAGCAGTAAAACCCTAACTAAGATACTAGCTTATCTGAAAATCACTCAGGCACTTACGAGGAAAAGCGGTGAACCTGGAATGAGTAGAACTGTTTCCTAGACCTGATTCTGCCCATTGTTCTGGTAGAAAACTCCTAATGCCTTAGTACTCCACTTCCCATGTCTATTTATTATTGCATCCTTTTAGCTGAATTGTTTAGTAACCGTAGTTTAAATATCCCAGAAGTCACAGAGTCTTTACCCATAAATTTATGCATGATGCAATGTTACAGACAAACAAAAATGCACCACACATATGCAGACATGTTTGTGGAACTAGATAGGAATCTAACATACAAATTGAGGAATGGAATACTCATATCCTCACACTTTTGTGGCCAAGAGCTTTACCCACTGAGCCATCTCCACAACGGCCTGATTCTTGCAGCGTGACATTCCTTCACAATCAAGGCTTCTACCAGTATTGAGGAACGCATGCTAACAACTTTTAAGGTTCCATTCAAGGAAAGTTACACCAAGGTTTGGTAAGGTGTTCTTGAATCATATGGCGTGAGCACAGCTGCATTATCCCATGAGGAAAAAGAAAAGTCAACTCTCTGATTTCCATACCTGTCTTTCCATATTTCTGTGTGTGTGTGTGTGTGTGTGTGTGTGTGTGTGTGTGTGTGTGTGTGTGTCCATTTTGGTATGTATTTCCGGAGCCTTACAAATACTTCCCTCAAATTTATCTCACGTACCCTAAGGTTAAAGTTACCTGAAGCAAAAGTCCCTGTCAGAGGGTGTGGAGGCCAAGGAATGGAACAAATGGATGGATGGAGGCAGGAGAATCAGGAACTCAAGACCAGCCTGAACCACATGAGGCCTGGTCTCAAACAAATAAAACAGGGGTTAGATGACATTATAATGTTTCTAACCTCTCAAATACTATTATTCTGAGCAAAGCATTTTACTTGTTCAGATCACCGTGGGGGACTTTGGAGTGCTCCAAGTGACTCTTTTTCTAGAGCTCTCAGACCAGCAATTTAACTTCTTTCTTTTGTCCTTTTTTTTTTTTTTTTATCCCTATCTTAAGGGTAATATTGACAGAGTCTGCCAGATCTCAGGGAAAGTTCAGAATGATGTGACTTTTTCCACATGGGAGATTATTATGTTCCAGAATAATATTTCTAAAACCCAAGGGGAAAGATCTGGGGGAGTCACTGTGTGCTGACTTCAGCTGAGAGTGGAATGTCTGTATTGTGGTTTATATTCCCACTTAATTGAACCTCCAACTCTGTCTTGGAGAAAGTAAGATATTCTACCCTTCATGTTTCATCTGAAATTGTATCTCTGCGCATTCCTATTTAACCAGAAATTGGTTTCATGTTCACAGTCATCATCATTAGCAGTTCATCTAATACTGTTCACCCCAGCATCCAGCGGTCCCCTTCTTGATCCATTTAGCTGTTCATTCCAGAAATACTGTTTAGTAATGGATCACTTTCCCTGAGCAGTCGCTGTGTGCTGAGTGTGGGGTTAATACTTTGAAAATCCCATCTCTTATAATCCAGTTTCAACTGTTTCTTTTCTGACATCTGGAGGCTGAATTTTGTTTTTCGATGCCATGAAACTAGCAGGAAATGTGTTTTATTGCCCCAAAGCCTTTGGGCCATTCTATTTGCCCCGTGATATTTAGTAAGGACTGAATCAAAGGATGAAGGCCAGGCAGTGCTTGTTTGGCAGAATTTCTATATTTTAGGGCTAACAGGAGGTAATTTCTTTAGTCTGTAAAGGGGGATTCTGGAGACCTTACAGAAAGATATGGGCTCAAAATTAAACGTACCCGTGTTCACCAAGTGTCCTCCTTAGGAATGTTTCCTCCTCATGTTTACAGACAGGTAAGTGGGTGTGTCTCCCTCTGCAAATCGGCTAGAAGCTCAGAAAGGTCGTGTGGCTAATGTGTGCACAGCTCAGGTTCCAACTAGGCATCCTTGTCATCAAAACTAATTCTTTCCCCACAGCTTCTCGGTGAAGAGAAAAGGAAAGGAAAAGCCTAGGCCTGAGGGAGCCAGACATTTAATTTTTTGCAGCAGAATGAACATCTGAAGTGGACAGAACACTACACTGGAGACCAATGGGCACAACCTACTCTATTGTTCGGGCTTCCTGATTTAAATTCTAAGTTGACAAAAGGCTGCTCAAAGCCTGATGAGAAAATTAAGTGTTGTTGCAAAGCAAGGAGACAAATACCCTGTTTACCTGTTGAAACACTTCCCTTTCCATCCATCCATTCACCGTTTCAGACTGGGAGCCGCCTTCCTTTGTAATATATTCGGTACACCATTTGAACAACTACTTTTATTTATTTGGCAAGTGATTTTGAGCGTTTAGTTTTTAATACCTCAAGCTTTTAATCACATTTATTCCAGGGACGTAAAAGCCTAAGGAAGCCAGTTTCTGGAAATGTCCTGCCCTTTGCAAATGAAGTCTTTCCAGGGAGGGACCCTCTCCCTGTTATAGATTAGAGTCTTTAACTCAGACTGATGAGAAATCATTTTAATTAAGGAATACCCCCAAGTCTTCCCTAACAGCTAATTTTCTTGCAAGTCGGAAAAGCTAAAATTGAATGAGGGGAAAAAAAAAAGGTTCACACTATTTCTAAAATAGCTTGATATATTTGGAAATGAGATTTCATGAGTGTGTTCTTGTGCAAATGTAGAACGCCAGAAATCCTGGATGAGAGAAGTTTAACTGTGTTGTGGTTTTCACAATCATCAAATATCAGAGGAAATACATGTGATTGCTGTATTGGGAGTTCTGCATCCCATAATATGCCATTATGCCTGGTTGTGAGTTTCTTCCTGATGGGGTATATGGAAGCTAGGATTGCATATTTTTAAAAGGAAAGAAACCTCCAGCTGCTGTGTTTGCTGATAGAGTAAGGAGGCGGATGGTAGAGTCTTGAATATTTTAGGTCCGTAAATATGTAGCTAACTGTACTTGGGAAATCATGCCTTAGACACTGCTATTTGAGACAGTGTATGTAGCCTTTGCCTCCTCTGTAATCTGTGGTATCTTTTGGACGTTTGGCCACAGAACAACAGGTAGTGCCTAGAGTTAAAAGCTGGAATGCCAGTTACTATGGAAACCAGATGCAAATTTAGATTTGCGTGTCCACTGTGATGCACAATAGAAAAGAAAGTGCTGTAGCAGAAATGAAAGAATTGAAATAAGATTCGCATTCACGTCTCCTAAGACTTAAAATACCTGCCAATATCATATGATGGTGAATAAGTTATGATTTTTCAACCTCAGCTTCCAGTCAAATTTACAAGGATGATGATATTAAGAACATCTCTGAGATGCTTGACATTTTCCTCATTCTCCTAAATTCCCCCTTGTCAGTATATGTCTAAGACACTCTATCTTGGAAGCTTGCAAAATTCTGTAAATGTATGGATACTGAAAATAACTTAGTAAGTGCTTATTATATACAGTTTATAAGATGCAAAAAAGAAATTTAAGTACTTTTGGTCACTCAGCCAAAAGGATCAAGATTATGTTATTTTTGTCCCTGGAGTCTAGGTTGGCCAAAGTCACTTACTGTTGACACCAGGGGAATGGAGGTCCCTGATTCCCACCCCTTGAGGTGGGAATGGAGTCCATTGTCCCAGAGTCAGGAAGGAATAAGTACCCAAAAGACATTTTTTTTTTTTTTTTGAGCTGAGGACCGAACCCAGGGCCTTACCCTTGCTAGGCAATCGCTCTACCACTGAGCTAAACCCCAATCCCCCTCAAAGACAAATTGAGTGCTGTTTCAATAGCAGAGTGAAAGGAGCTCTGACAGCCAGCAGCAGCACACTTCACCATGATGAGGAGACAGAGGGTGTGGCCGTGTTCAGTGAAGCAATGAAAAGGAACTCTGTAAATAAGTAAACAAACGTCTGCATTCAAATTATTAGAAAACGGTGACTACTGCTTTTCACATTCACAGTGCCCACAAAGAAATAAAAGAGCCATCTACATGAGAGCCACACCTTAGATAAATGTAATCGTTCCACAGAGAAAGTCCAAGCCTTTGTGCAAAACCAGAGACTTTAAGGAACACACACACCATTTCCCTAAACATATGTAGTATGTACAAAAAAACAAAACAAAACAAACAAAAACAACCCCCCCTACCTATTTAGAAAAATGTCATTTTCCCCAGTGATAGGACAAAATGCAAGGCTCCTTTGCTGTCTTGCCAGCGTTACATGGGCAGAGACTCTGATACAGCTGAAATCATCAGTCACAGCAACAATGACCACGGTACCACTTTACATTGACCTAATATTTCTGTTTATAAACCTTATGCTCTTCTCTATGCAGGGGCGATAACACAGGAGGGTGGGGGATGACTGAGTTGTACATGGATTGCTATGGAAACAGGAGCTGACCAATCAATGGAGAGTCGTCAGAACATATGCCTCTTCTTCACTGCAGACATGATGAATTGATGTTCGGATATAACAATCCTTTTGGCTCTGATGCCACGTGTCGCGATAGTTTCTCGGCATCCATTAGAAGACAAATGTCTGTTGTGGTTTTTTTTTCTTTTTCTTTTTTAAGTCAGACATGTGAGTTCTTACTCTTGCAGTTTCCAGGCTTCGTGTGCAGACACACACCATCTTTCCTTTCTTTAAAGTAGTGTGTACATTTCTCATATAATCTCTAAGTAGGGCCCAATTCTCTGATGCTCTAATCCTCATGCAAGCCAGCTCATAACCCCTCCCTTTTCCTCACTATCCCAAGACACCTCAGTCAGCTACTATGTAGCCATTTCTACAAGATCAAGAAATAGATAAATAGGAATTGATCCAAACCCCTGCCTGATTTTAGAGCTAATGAGAAAACAGTTGAAGAAATATGCTGGCTTCAGAACAAAAGAGCCCAACCGTCAGAAACATGAAGAAATCATTGTCATATTTAAGTTGAGATGATAAAAACACCTGTTTGGGGGAAAATAAAGTTAAAGAACCTTTAGATGCACAGTCTAAACTATAAACATGAGTATATTCCATTTCACAATAATCTGCTTGTTGTGAGATTAGCCCTGTTTGGAAAAGTGTCTGAGTTTCTTTCAAGACTTCTGGATCTTCAGAAGATGTTTGCCTTATTTGACCTAAAATGAATTTCTTATGACACAAATTTTCTTTTCAAGAGCTTCAGTGAACAGAAGGGGATGTGGACTATGACAATAAAGACAAACCCAGGCCCTCTAATCCTTGCTACCATAGTTGCATGAAAAGATTTAAAGGGCTGGCTTCCATTGAGCAGATTAAACAATAAATAAAGTCTGCTGACATTTAAGCCTATCTCCAGATCTCACAGTAAATTTAGGAGGATGATTGAATACTAGCCTTAGAGCTTACACCATCCAAGTAATTCACTGGGGGACCAATGTGATAATGCATTGAAGCTCTTACTGTCTGGCCTTACTCAAGAACTAAACTACACACACACACACACACACACACACACACACACACACACACACACACACACACACACACACATTGAACTAAGGTTTTTTTAAGGCAGGGTCTTACATATTAGAACTGACCGTGAATTTGAGCTAGGATTATAGCCAAACCACCTTACCTAGTGGGATGCACACAGGACTTAATATACCCAAGAAAATGCTCTATTAATTGGGGCATTTCCTCAGCCCCAAACAGAGATTTTGAAAAACCTGATGCTTATCTCCATGAATTTTGGGGGGACTGTTTCTTGGAACTTGTGATTTGCTAATGCACAAGAAAAATATCCTGGGCTCTTGGGATATATATATTTTCTCAGGATAGTAATAGCAGGAATCAATACATTAGGCAAACTGTATTAGAAAGCACATGTTCCTGTTGAGACGGTCAGTGTTATCTAATTCTAAAATCCATGCCTTTCTCAGTTTCTCAGAAGCATTTGGTTCAATTGAATCTAGTCCCCTTATTCTCATATCATGCATCGCATAGATGAAGGTATGTGTTTGGCGTATCTTTCAACTTGACTTTGTGCTGGGTATTTTGGATCCCACAGGTCATATGACACACTTTATCTCCTGCACCTTTCTTCCCTGGAAGTCCTCTCTTACTTCTTGAGCTATTCATGGCTTCCTTTCCCCCTTAACCGGTCTCTTTTATCTGTGCCATAAACAACAGGCTTTGACATCTCCAATCTCTGCATCTTGTCTCAGGAATTCACTGCTTTAACAAATACCTAGTGAACATTTCCTCTTTTATAAACACACTATGAAGGGTTGAGAATTCAATGGTACACAAGGAAGGCATGAAGATTACAATGTAGTGGGGGGAAGGGGAGAGGATAGTAAAGGAGAAATGGATAAAAGTGCATATACAGCGTAATGATTTCCCTGAATGAACCAAAAAGGACAAAGCTAAGAACACAGGAGACCAACGGTTACATAGACTCTCGGAAGAAGCATTCAGGCCGAAATTGAATGGTGAAAACAGTCTAGTGACTTTTCACAGGAAAGATGTTCCGGGAGAGGAGGAAACAAGTTAAGATGGGAGAATACTGTTGACATTTGTGAATGGATGAAAATCAACCCACCCCAGAGTGCTTTAAAAACAAGTTTAGAGAGAAGCAAGTAAGTCAGTGTGGGGGGAGGGTCTCATAATTAACTCTTGGTATACTTTGAAAGCATTGAACTATGTAAAGCAAAAGATTGATGTAACCTGACTTACATTTTGCTTTTACTCTTGCCATTAAGGAGAAAGTAAAATGAACTAAGAGTCTGTTGGAGTACAATGGGTGCTGACAGCTAAGGCAGTCAGAAGGAGATGGGTTGGGGTGCTGTATAGACATCCCTCAGTATCCACAGGACATAGGCTTTAGGAATTCCTGCAGATATCAAAATCTGTGAATTATCTAGTCCCTCATAAAATATTTACAAACTTTTCACATACTCAGTATTTTTAAAATAATTTTTATATTACGTAAGATACGTAAATACGTAAATAGTATTGAGTAGTTGCATCCTGGAAAAGAGAGCCTTGACCAAGGAAACACCTCCATAATGGTGACCTCAGGCCCAGGCTTGCCTAGCATTTTTTTTCTTGTTTGAAATAGATCATTTATTGGTACTGTGCAAAAGTGTTCATTTTTAGACACCAGATGTAAAGAGTATAATCTGCACATACCCGACTGCCTGTTGTACCTTTCATTATTAATGTAGACGTATTTATGAGTACTTTATTGCAGTAAATTTTACACAACTCAGGTGGTGATGTGCCTTGTATTACTTTTTGGGCTTACAACAGCACATAAACTAGGTATTCAGGCTCTCTGAGGCTTTGGGTAATTACAATTGAAAAGGGTCCATCCTTAGTGATAAAGAAATAAAAATCGAGATGTAGAATGCCTAGGAATATATCTTTACTGAATACTGGTTCTAGCTTATCTCTGACATAGCTCCAGTGTTCTTAGTATCCTTTCTTCTTTTTTCTCTTATGTTTTTAACATTACATTCTAATTGCAGCCCCCTCTCTCCACTCCTCCCAGTCCTGTCCTTACAAATCTCCCTCCCCTTTACTCCCTCCTGTTCTCCTCATAGAAGGGGAAGATCCCCCCTCCCTCCACCTTGGGTACCACTCCATCCTGGGACACCTGGGACATTTAGTCCTAGTAGGACTAAGAATGTCCTCTCCCACTGAGGCCCAACCAGGTAGTCCAGGTAGGAGAAGGGGATTCAATAACTGGCAACAAGAGTGAGAAACAGCCTCTACTCCAGTTGTCAGGGGACCCACATAAAGACCAAGCTGTATATTCACCACAAATGTTGGGGGCCTAGGTCTAGTACCTGAAAGCTCTTTGGTTGGTTATTCAGTCTCTGTGATCTCTGATGGGCCCAGATTAGTTGATTGTGTAGGTTTTCTTGTGCTGTCCTTGACCTCTCTGGCTCATTCAATTCTGTCTCCCAGCTCCTCCACAGACTTCCAGAGCTCCATCTGATGTTTGGCTATGGGTCTCTGCACCTGTTTCTATCCATGCTGGATAAAGTTTCTCAGAAGACAGTTACGTTAGGTAACTGTCTGTGAGGATAGCAGAATATCATTAATAGTGTCAAAGGTGGGCTCTCTCCCATGGGATGAGTGTCTAGTTGGGTCAGTCATTGGTTAGCCTTTCCCTCAGTCTCTGCTCCATCCTTCTCCCTGTGTATCTTGAGGCAGGATACATTTTGGGTTGAAGGTTTCGTGGTTGGTTTGATGTCCCTCTCATTCCGCTGGAATTCCTGACTGGCTACAGAAAGCTGCCACTTGCATCTCCATATCCCCCACTGGTAGGAATCTCAGCAAAGTTAACCCCATAGACTCCTTTAACCTCCCCCATCCTAGGTCTCTATTTGGTCCCATATATGGCCCACCTACACAAATTTCTATTCTCAGTCTCAGCCCTCTTCCACACCCCTCCCCCAACACCTGACTGCCATCCTCATACCCTCCTTCCCTCCCTCTCCTACCCAGTTTTCTCTCTCCATCCACCTCACCTGTCAAGCATTTCCTTGACTGATGATTGATGTGGGAGGGCCCAGCCTACTGTAGGCTTTGCCACATATCATGAGGTGGTCCTGGGTTGCATTAAGACTGTTGACTGAAGCAGAGGAGGACTTACATAAGGAGCATAGGAAGAAGGCTTCCTTCATGATCTCTGCTTCTGTTCATGCCTTCAGATTCCTACTTGAGTTCCTCCCCTGTCTTCCCTGATGTTGGACTTTAACCTATAAGCCAGATAGATACTTGCCACCACAGGTTGCTTTGGCCATAGCTATTTAATCACAAGAACAGAAAAGTAAACTATACACTGTGTATGAACATTTCCTCCTAAATGTAGGAGTATACAAATAGAATTGATCATTCCTGTCAGTGCTAAGATTCTCGATCTACTTAATATGGACACTCGTATGCCGAGAATGGAAGTGTTGATTTTGTCTATAACAATTCCTTCTCTTGAGACCCTTCCGTCATCACAACATTGGAGCATTTTATATTGAACATCTCTGAAATGTCTGAGTTTTATTCGTGCACTCTACCCTGAATTCAATCCATTTTATATTATTGTTAAAATTCTGTATCTCTCTTCTATCTCCCATGTTCTCTTGTTTCTCTTTTTTTTCCATGCAGATAGAGAACTTTGACTCAAAACCTAAATTTGATTATTTCTGTCTCCTGATTATAAGTATTTCTTCCTCAATGCCTATAATTTGAATATGCAAACACTTTAAATTGGATTCCAGCCTGATTCCTGGTCTTACTCTATTTTAGCATTAGACTTTCTCTTTTTTTCTACTCATTAGGATTTCTGTTTCATAACGAATTGTCTGTCATTTTTCAAAATTCTATTATCATGTTATTTTTTTAAAAAAAACTTTTTTGAGGGCCCAAGAGCAGCAGGACCACTGCGTCTGAGACACCGCCAGAACCTGAAGGGATCTACTGGATAAACAGTTCTCTGCACCCAAATCCCGTGGGAGGGAGAGCTAAACCTTCAGAGAGTCAGACACGCCTGGGAAACCAGAAGAGACTGCACTCTGCACACATCTCTGACGCCAGAGGAAAACAGCAAACTCCATCTGGAACCCTGGTGGACAGAAGCTCCGGGAAACGGCGGCGCAGATCTTCCTGGTTGCTGCCGCCACGGAGAGCTCGTAAGCAACACCCCACGAGCAAACTTGAGCCTCGGGACCACAGGTAAGACCAACTTTTCTGCTGCAAGTGACCTGCCTGGTGAACTCCAGACACAGGCCCACAGGAACAGCTGAAGACCTGTAGATAGGAAAAACTACACGCCCGAAAGCAGAAAACTCTGTCCCCATAACTGGCTGAAAGAAAACAGGAAAACAGGTCTACAGCACTCCTGACACACAGGCTTATAGGACAGTCTAGCCACTGTCAGAAATAGCAGAACAAAGTAACACTAGAGATAATCTGATGGCAAGAGGCAAGCACAGGAACCCAAGAAACAGAAACCAAGACTACATGGCATAATCGGAGCCCAATTCTCCCACCAAACCAAACCCTGAATATCCAAACACACCAGAAAAGCAAGACCTAGATTTAAAATCATATTTGATCATGATGCTGGAGGACTTCAAGAAAGACATGAAGAACTCCCTTAGAGAAACACAGGAAAACATTAATAAACAAGTAGAAGCCTACAGAGAGGAATCACAAAAATCCCTGAAAGAATTCCAGGAAAACATAAATAAACAAGTAGAAGCCCATAGAGAGGAGTCACAAAAACCCCTGAAAGAATTCCAGGAAAACACAATCAAACAGTTGAAGGAATTAAAAATGGAAATAGAAGCAATCAAGAAAGAACACATGGAAACAACCCTGGATATAGAAAACCAAAAGAAGAGACAAGGAGCTGTAGATATGAGCTTCACCAACAGAATATAAGAGATGGAAGAGAGAATCTCAGGAGCAGAAGATTCCCTAGAAATCATTGACTCAACTGTCAAAGATAATGTAAAGCAGAAAAAGCTACTGGTCCAAAACATACAGGAAACCTAGGACTCAATGAGAAGATCAAACCTAAGGATAATAGGTATAGAAGAGAGTGAAGAATCCCAGCTCAAAGGACCAGTAAATATCTTCAACAAAATCATAGAAGAAAACTTCCCTAACCTAAAGAAAGAGATACCCATAGGCATACAAGAAGCCTACAGAACTCCAAATAGATTGGACCAGAAAAGAAACACCTCCCGTCACATAATAGTCAAAACACCAAACGCACAAAATAAAGAAAGAATATTAAAAGCAGTAAGGGAAAAAGGTCAAGTAACATATAAAGGCAGACCTATCAGAATCACACCAGACTTTTCGCCAGAAACTATGAAAGCCAGAAGATCCTGGACAGATGTCATACAGACCCTAAGAGAACACAAATGCCAGACCAGGTTACTGTATCCTGCAAAACTCTCAATTAACATAGATGGAGAAACCAAGATATTCCATGACGAAACCAAATTTACACAATATCTTTCTACAAATCCAGCACTACAAAGGAAAATAAATGGTAAAGCCCAACATAAGGAGGCAAGATATACCCTAGAAGAAACAAGAAACTAATCGTCTTGGCAACAAAACAAAGAGAAGAAAAGCACACAGACATAACCTCATATCCAAATGTGAATATAACAGGAAGCAATAATCACTATTCCTTAATATCTCTCAACATCAATGGTCTCAACTCCCCAATAAAAAGGCATAGATTAACAAACTGGATACCCAACGAAGACCCTGCATTCTGCTGCCTACAGGAAACACACCTCAGAGACAAAGACAGACACTACCTCAGAGTGAAAGGCTGGAAAACAACTTTCCAAGCAAATGGTTGGATGAAGCAAGCTGGAGTAGCCATTCTAATATCAAATAAAATCAATTTTCAACTAAAATTCATCAAAAAGGATAAGGAAGGACACTTCATATTCATCAAAGGAAAAATCCACCAAGATGAACTCTCAATCCTAAATATCTATGCCCCAAATACAAGGGAACCTACATACGTAAAAGAAACCTTACTAAAGCTCAAAACACACATTGCACCTCACACAATAATAGTAGGAGATTTCAACACCCCACTCTCATCAATGGACAGATCATGGAAACAGAAATTAAACAGAGACGTAGACAGACTGAGAGAAGTCATGAGCCAAATGGACTTAACAGATATTTATAGAACATTCTATCCTAAAGCAAAAGGATATACCTTCTTCTCAGCTCCTCATGGTACTTTCTCCAAAATTGACCATATAATTGGTCAAAAAACGGGCCTCAAGAGGTACAGAAAGATAGAAATAATCCCATGCATGCTATCGGACCACCACAGCCTAAAACTGGTCTTCAATAACAATAAGGGAAGAATGCCCACATATACGTGGAAATTGAAAAATGCTCTACTCAATGATAACCTGGTCAAGGAAGAAATAAAGAAAGAAATTAAAGACTTTTAGAATTGAATGAAAATGAAGGTACAACATACTCAAACTTATGGGACACAATGAAAGCTGTGCTAAGAGGAAAACTCATAGCGCTGAGTGCCTGCAGAAAGAAACAGGAGAGAGCATATGTCAGCAGCCTGACAGCACACCTAAAAGCTCTAGAACAAAAAGAAGCAAATACACCTAGGAGGAGTAGAAGGCAGGAAATAATCAAACTCAGAGCTGAAATCAACCAAGTAGAAACAAAAAGGACCATAGAAAGAATCAACAGAACCAAAACTTGGTTCTTTGAGAAAATCAACAAGACAGATAAACCCTTAGCCAGACTAACGAGAGGACCCAGAGACTGTGTCCAAATTAACAAAATCAGAAAAGAAAAGGGAGACATAACTACAGATTCAGAGGAAATTCAAAAAATCATCAGATCTTACTATAAAAGCCTATATTCAACAAAACTTGAAAATCTGCAGGAAATGGACAATTTCCTAGACAGATACCAGGTACCGAAGTTAAATCAGGAACAGATAAACCAGTTAAACAACCCCATAACTCCTAAGGAAATAGAAGCAGTCATTAAAGGTCTCCCAACCAAAAAGAGCCCAGGTCCAGACGGGTTTAGTGCAGAATTCTATCAGGCCTTCATAGAAGACCTCATACCAATATTATCCAAACTATTCCACAAAATTGAAACAGATGGAGCACTACCGAATTCCTTCTACGAAGCCACAATTACTCTTATACCTAAACCACACAAAGACCCAACAAAGAAAGAGAACTTCAGACCAATTTCCCTTATGAATATCGACGCAAAAATACTCAATAAAATTCTGGCAAACCGAATTCAAGAGCACATCAAAACAATCATCCACCATGATCAAGTAGGCTTCATCCCAGGCATGCAGGGATGGTTTAATATACGGAAAACCATCAACGTGATCCATTATATAAACAAACTGAAAGAACAAAACCACATGATCATTTCATTAGATGCTGAGAAAGCATTTGACAAAATTCAACACCCCTTCATGATAAAAGTCCTGGAAAGAATAGGAATTCAAGGCCCGTACCTGAACATGGTAAAAGCCATATACAGCAAACCAGTTGCTAACATTAAACTAAATGGAGAGAAACTTGAAGCAATCCCACTAAAATCAGGGACTAGACAAGGCTGCCCACTCTCTCCCTACTTCAATATAGTTCTTGAAGTTCTCGCCAGAGCAATCAGACAACAAAGGAGGTCAAGGGGATACAGATCAGAAAAGAAGAAGTCAAAATATCACTACTTGCAGATGATATGATAGTATATTTAAGTGATCCCAAAAGTTCCACCAGAGAACTACTAAAGCTGATAAACAACTTCAGCAAAGTGGCTGGGTATAAAATTAACTCAAATAAATCAGTAGCCTTCCTCTACACAAAAGAGAAACAAGCCGAGAAAGAAATTAGGGAAACGACACCATTCATAATAGACCCAAATAATATAAAGTAACTCGGTGTGACTTTAACCAAGCAAGTAAAAGATCTGTACAATAAGAACTTCAAGACTCTGAAGAAAGAAATTGAAGAAGACCTCAGAAGATGGAAAGATCTCCCATGCTCATGGATTGGCAGGATTAATATAGTAAAAATGGCCATTTTACCAAAAGCGATCTACAGATTCAATGCAATCCCCATCAAAATACCAATCCAATTCTTCAAAGAGTTAGACAGAACAATTTGCAAATTCATCTGGAATAACAAAAAACCCAGTATAGCTAAAGCTATCCTCAACAATAAAAGGACTTCAGGGGGAATCACTATCCCTGAACTCAAGCAGTATTACAGAGCAATAGTGATAAATACTGCATGGTATTGGTACAGAGACAGACAGATAGACCAATGGAACAGAATTGAAGACCCAGAAATGAACCCACACACCTATGGGCACTTGATTTTTGACAAAGGAGCCAAAACCATCCAATGGAAAAAAGATAGCATTTTCAGCAAATGGTGCTGGTTCCACTGGAGGTAAACATGTAGAAGAATGCAGATCGATCCATGCTTATCACCCTGTACAAAGCTTAAGTCCAAGTGGATCAAGGACCTCCACATCAAACCAGATACACCCAAACTAATAGAAGAAAAACTAGGGCAGCATCTGAAACACATGGGCACTGGAAAAAATTTCCTGAACAAAACACCAATGGCTTATGCTCTAAGATCAAGAATCGACAAATGGGATCTCATAAAACTGCAAAGCTTCTGTAAGGCAAAGGACACTGTGGTTAGGACAAAACGGCAACCAACAGATTGGGAAAAGATCTTTACCAACCCTACAACAGATAGAGGCCTTATATCCAAAATATACAAAGAACTCAAGAACTTAGACCGCAGGGAGACAAATAACCCTATTAAAAAATGGAGTTCAGATCTAAACAAAGAATTCACAGCTGAGGAATGCTGAATAGCTGAGAAACACCTAAAGAAATGTTCAACATCTTTAGTCATAAGGGAAATGCAAATCAAAACAACCCTGAGATTCCACCTCACACCAGTGAGAATGGCTAAGATCAAAAACTCAGGTGACAGCAAATGCTGGGGAGGATGCGGAGAAAGAGGAACACTCCTCCATTGTTGGTGGGATTGCAGACTGGTACAACCATTCTGGAAATCAGTCTGGAGGTTCCTCAGAAAATTGGACATTGAACTGCCTGAGGATCCAGCTATACCTCTCTTGGGCATATACCCACAAGATGCCCCAACATATAAAAAAGACACGTGCTCCACTATGTTCATCGCAGCCTTATTTATAATAGCCAGAAGCTGGAAAGAACCCAGATGCCTTTCTACAGAGGAATGGATACAGAAAATGTGGTACATCTGCACAATGGAATATTACTCAGCTATCAAAAACAATGACTTTATGAAATTCGTAGGCAAATGGTTGGAACTGGAAAATATCATCCTGAGTGAGGTAACCCAATCACAGAAAAACACACATGGTATGCACTCATTGATAAGTGGCTATTAGCCCAAATGCTTGAATTACCCTAAATGCCTAGAACAAATGAAACTCAAGACGGATGATCAAAATGTGAATGCTTCACTCCTTCTTTAAAAGGGGAACAAGAATACCCTTGGCAGGGAATAGAGAGGCAAAGATTAAAACAGACACAGAAGGAACACCCATTCAGAGCCTGCCCCACATGTGGCCCATACATATATAGCCATCCAATTAGACAAGATGGATGAAGCAAAGAAGTGCAGGCCGACAGGAGCCGGATGTAGATCTCTCCTGAGAGACACAACCAGAATACAGCAAATACAGAGGCGAATGCCAGCAGCAAACCACTGAACTGAGAATAGGTCCCCCGTTGAAGGAATCAGAGAAAGAACTGGAAGAGCTTGAAGGGGCTCGAGACCCCTTATGAACAACAATGCCAAGCAACCAGAGCTTCCAGGGACTAAGCCACTACCTAAAGACTATGCATGGACTGACCCTGGACTCTGACCCCATAGGTAGCAATGAATATCCTAGTAAGAGCACCAGTGGAAGGGGAATCCCTGGATCCTGCTAAGACTGAACCTCCAGTGAACATGATTGTTGGGGGGAGGGCGGCAATGGGGGGAGGATGGAGAGGGGAACACCGATAAGAAAGGGGAGGGGGGAGGGGGATGTTTGCCTGGAAACCGGGAAAGGGAATAACAATCGAAATGTATGTAAGAAATACTCAAGTTAATAAAAAAAAAAAAGAAAGAAAAGAAAAGAATTTTTGCTTTACAAAAAAAACCAAAAAACAAAAAAACTTTTTTTTGGTACAACACCTAGAATATTTTTCCTCCACTTGGAAAATTCTAATTCATATGTCAGGGCCCATTCCTGTGTTTCTTTTCTACATACCCTCCCCGATTTCTGCAGACATTGGAACTTAAGGGGTCTATCTCTGTTACCATTTCTCTCCTGCAACACTGACTTCATTTTATAACCTGATATCCGTGTGTTGTTTATCTGTGTCATCTGACTGTGTAACCATAGGACCAGAAGCATTGGAATCTTCTAATACTTTATTAAATATATGGATTCCTGGGCTACTCCTGTAACAGATGAATCAGGGTGTCTTTTAATGAAGCCCGAGGTTCCTCTTGATTTTAGCTTACCTAAGGTAATTTTTATAAATATTAAACTTCAAGAATCACTGAAGTAAAGTATCAGGCCCATGGGGCAAGATCATTCTACACCTTTCTGTTATCTTCACCAATTAAAACACAGGCCATGTTCGACATACTTTCCTTAATAGATAGTGATTTCAAACGAACGTATATTATTTATCTAACATACCATTATTCATTCAACACATAATTACCTTTGATTAGTACTGTGTTATTAGCAAGTTTCTAACAGTTTGATGTTTCACACATGCTCTGTGGAGGCTTTAAGGACATGATATAACATTTCAAAGGGAAATTTAGACTTACATTCCTCACACAATCTTCTGAAAAGAGAAAAAAATAAAAGCAAACTTCAATCTCCATTTAGAAAAGAGGCTTTCTGTATTAGCTAAGATATGTATGAACGATAAAGAAATATTTTAAAACACAACCCCAGAAGATTCTCTAGGTGTTAAACCTCCCCTAGAGCTGGCATCAAGTCTACCAGGGGCTGGGCTTACATTCACATACATCGATCTTGTTTTTTCTCACTTTGTGAGTACCCACATGTGTGTCTTCCGTGACCCTTTACTCTAAGGCCCCTTTTCTCTTCTTCATTCTTTCCTACTAGAAGTGATAACTCATATATTTAAAAAATAAACATGCTCCTTTCCCTTGGAATTGGCTCGTCCTGGCCTAATTCTGTAACCAGATTCTTGTTTCCATCTTTAGGTCCAACCCTATTCCATGCCTCTGATACCTCTTATCTTCTGCCAAGGGCCCCTGTTGTCACTGTCCCCCATGGTTAATTAGCTGAATTCCCAAATGGTTCAGGACCCATACGGAAGTTAGAGGCAGTAGGAAAAGTATGAGTGACAGAAACTAAGGAGCAGAAATCCTGGAAAAGAAAAGACCATGGTCACAGGGCTTGCTCACTGTGTTTTAGAGGATTTGGGCCCAGCAGTTGAAGAAGCCTGAAGTGAGAGTAAAGAAAAAGGGACTAGCAAGACCTCATCAACTTGAAAATTCACTTACTAGGCCACTGCATTAGAATCAGGGTAAACTACGTAACAGTCCCCAAAAGTGCAAATATGTTTACTCTTTTAGGACTAAAAGACCAAGGGATTCATTTTCTACTTGCCCAAGAAAATGAGATAAAACTCTAAACCAAATCTTCAGGAAAATGGTCCTCCACCTCTCTCACATCCCCCATCCCTTACCTTCTATAGTACTTTATGAGTCAAGTTCTTCCTGCTTTCTTCCAACTAACAAAGATTAAAAATAGAGAGACAATGTAGCCCTGTCCTTGAACAATCCACATACTCAAACTTCAAGGCCAAATCAAAGAGTCTGTATTCCTAGCTTGAATGTAGAGTCGAGGAGAAGGATCTTGCTGAGAACACCTGTCAAAAGCCCTGCTATTGCCCGAAGCACAACAAGCAACACAACTTTGCCTCCTTAGCAGCATTAAAATCATTTCCAAACGCAGAAATCAACAAGGAATGGAGGGAAATAATCTGCTAGTTTCGTGAGCTAAATATTGTCAGTCCATGTATGTTACCCACATATTATTTTCACAAAACTATTATGTAGATAATGTACATTATTTCCCAATTTATACAGAATAAAGTGAGACTCAAATAGATGTTGGACACACAAGTGTTCCTTGGCTGTAAGGAGAAAACACACTGAGTATTAGTGATTACTGATAAAGTCTGGTATAGGTAGATAGAATTGACTGGTAGAGAACTGAGTGATTACAGTGGACTGTGTGTGTGTGTGTGTGTGTGTGTGTGTGTGTGTGTGTGTGCGCGCGCGCTCGCGCATATGTGTGTATTAGTTATTTTATATATTTATATTTCAAATGTTATCCTCCTTTCCCGTTTCCTGTCGACAAACCCCTGCTTCTATGAAGGTGCTCTCCCCACCCCCGACTCAGCCACGCCTGCCTCACCGCCATAGCATTCCCCTATGCTGAGATATTGAGCCTTCACAAGACCAAAGGCCTCTTATTCAACTGATGCCAGACAATGCCATCCTCTGCTACATATTCAGCTGGAGCCATGGGTCCCTCCATGTGTACTCTTTGATTGGTGGTTCAGTCCCTGGGAGCTCTGGGGCGGGAGAGGGGGCTCTGTTTTGTTGATATTGTTTTTCTTCCTATGGGGTGGCAAACCTCTTCAGCTCCTTCAGTTCTTCATTTAACTCATATTTTATTAAACTAATTTTTTATGTTCATCTTCTTTTTCACAAATTCTGGCTCTTGGTTTTAAATGAAAAATTATTCGGATGCTTTCTTAGTCTTGGCTTTCAGAAAAGTCATTCTGAAGACTTTTTTTAAGGGACAATTAGGGTGGATTACTGTGAGTAATTAAAAATAGCTGGTCTACCAGATAGCCAATTCATCTTTAGTTATGATCAATTTAATTTAATCAGTGACCTGAGAGTCTTATTGCAAACACACCTTGGATTGAGATTTCCTTTTAATTATATGTCCATAATAGGCAAGGCTCTCTAAATGAGCAGAACCAATAGATTGTATATGTGTTATAAAAAGTGATTTATTGAGTTAATGTGCATGATAGGACGGTGGCTGTCTGCATGTTGAAGAGGCAGAGAGCTCAGTAGTCATTTAGTCCAGAAAGTTTGCTGCTGCAGCCATTTACCATTGAAAGTCTGGACGCTCCCTAAGCCTACCTTAGAAGGATGAAAGTTCTGGAGGTAAGCGAGGTGAGGTGGTTGAATAGGATCAAAATGTGATGTGGGTGTGTATGTATGCGTGTGTGTATGTATGTATGCATGTATACATGTGTGTGTAAATGTCAAAATGAAGCATATATATGATCAATACGTAACAACAAAACCATGAAAAATTAAAAAGAAGAGGGAACGGTGTACATGAGAAATAAAGGTAAAGAACAAAATATTATTGTTGTCTAGAAGGAAAGTTGTTCCAATGCAGAGAAAACAAATAGCACAGTTGTCCACGGGTGAGCTACGGCTACAGAGTTTGAGGAACGGCTGAGTGGAGCAGTGTGGAAAGTAGAAAGTCAGAGAGACCCAGTGGCGCTCACAGCCACTGTAAGAGCCCTGTCATTATTTGGAATGAGAGGAGACGCAATTGCAGGATTTTAAGCAGCACAATAGGATCAGACTTCTATTTTTAAATGATTGCTTAGGTATTGTGAAAGAGACATGGTGGGAAAATGGCTGGCTCAGGGAGGTCGGAGTAACCTGTTTAGGCTGCCACAACAAAATGCCCATAAAGAAATGGCTTACAAAGAATGGAGATGTGTTTCCCCAAGTTCCTGAGGCAGGAGAAACTGAGATAAAGACACATGTATACCGGTGTCTGGTGAGAAGCCACTTGCAGGCTCTAAATCATACATGGTGGGAGGTACAAAGGCCTCTTTGGGGATCCTAGAGGCTAATCCTACCTGGACTGAGTTTAAGAGATGAAGATGAGTACCAGAGGGAAGTAGGACCAAGAATCTGTGCTGCAAGAAAATTTAGCCCAGTCCCCATTCTTGACTTGGTCTTAGCATGGATCTTGGGCTTTGGTTACATTTTAAGATGTGATGAATTACATTTTTGTAAGGCAGTAGGAATGAATACACTAATAATAATTGGTCCTCTAGTAAAGGGGAGAAATGTTTAGGCAACATAGAAATTGGAGATTGACCTTAAGGTCAAAAACCATGGAAACAGAGATAGACAGAAGTGAGTGGCCCAGGCTTTTAGGTAGTTGGTGAAAAGAATGGAATTTGCTGATTGCATGAAAGATACTTGAGGAGACTCTAGGCTCATTATTCCTGGGGTTTGACAGTAAACTGGGAAGCAAAGTCCGAAGGTGAGCCTGATGAGGAGACAGAAGTCGTTGGAGGCTGTAGGGAGAAACAGAGGAAGACATTTGCAATGTCAAGGCTGCTTGGCTCGCAGTTAGTTGGCTCAACAAAAGTAATACATAGTCAGTAGAAACCTCACATGGGAATTTGGATTTTTATCGTCTTGTGGTGGCATGTCAGATGGTGCTCTTGAGATCCCAAAGAACGCACAGTCTGTACAATGTGCGGTGTGGTCCCACTCTCCATTCAGTAGGAGAATTAAAAGTTTCTTTTCAAAAACTCCCCTCTAAAAGCACCTTTGGAAGTTACGGTATCTTCAACTTATAAAGGGTTTACCTGCTCATGAGCCAAAAGTAACCGCCACAGAAGGAGAGAGAACGGACCTGTCTGAGAAGAGGTCTGTAAGAACGAGGAGGAAACATTTCCTGTGTTTCCCAGTCAGCTGTGTGACCGCAGAAAGGGAGTGGCAGGGGAAAGAGACTCAACTAAGGATGAAGGCTTGTTAGATCACCTTCTTGTCAAGGAGACAGGAAGAGGAAGTGAAAACTCAACGTGAGCATGTGCATTCTGGCAACAGACAATGAGACTGAAGTCAGGCTAGGCAGAGAGCCTGGAGAAAGGGGAAGCTGTAAAGGGGCGGCATGGTCTGACAATGTACAGAGAGTGCCCTAAGCGTGGTTCTGGAGGCCGTGCTCTGTAACGATGGAGGAGGCCGCAACAGCAAGCTGAGCAGGCACCCCCTGAACCGATGCACGTTTGGATTTTATTTATCTTTCTTCTTTGGGATCCTCTTTTCTGTATCCTATTTATATGCCTCTCCCGAATTCTCACTTTCACCATCTCTTGCTGTCACCTTATATTTCTTTTCTCCTTTAACTATCTTTCTCAGCACCCCAATGTTCTCTCTGTACCCCTTCCCCATAATTTTTCTGTGAACTACCTCAGGACTTCTTGATGACAGAGTGAAGATTTTGTAATGACCGCAAGTAGAAAGATGGATGGGCGTCAAAAAAGAAAAGAAGAGAGAGAGGAAAACATGGCTGACACATCTAATTTGTAGCATTTTCTGAAATCAGTTCTGCCCAACTATTCACTGAACATTTTTTTTTCTGACATAGCCATGGCGTATTTGCATTTTGGACTCGGCGTAAAGTTGCATTCCTGAGGCTCTATAGCAGAGCATTACCTGAATAGGTACAAAATGCTCTGTGATGTGTGCAAATGGATAGGGGAAAATTTGATTACACATTCTGAAAATGTACTCAGAGCTTCTGAAATGGATGCCTTTCCACAGAATAGCGGCAATAATGATGATTACTGTGGCATCTACTGCCGTAATGACAAATGAAAAATCAGTCCCTTTC
The DNA here is from genome assembly GCF_021556685.1 of Rattus norvegicus. Taxonomy (NCBI): domain Eukaryota; kingdom Metazoa; phylum Chordata; class Mammalia; order Rodentia; family Muridae; genus Rattus; species Rattus norvegicus. Next base: position 72,063,374 of record NC_141544.1, read on the forward strand.
ATGACTGACTCCAGTCCTTAGACTTTTGCTATGACATAGCCCTGCTTAATAATCAGTAAAAACCCATTATTATCTCCCTTACCAATGCTGTATATAGCAGAGAGCTTGCCAATTAGCATTTAAAAATATTTAGGGTATAGGCAGTGACCTTAATTGCGAAACACTATTTTATGAAAAGAGACAGGAGGTAATCAAGGGACAACTGATAAGCACAGATTTCTAAATTCTGAGTCTGGTGAGCAGAGATCTTGATAATGGAAATCAGAGATATGCACAGAGCGGATGTATTTTTACATTATAACCCACTTTATAGAGTGATTGTAATTAAGCATTTAAATTAAACTTTTTCTAGGTCCCAAGACTTTAATTCAGTTAATGTGCCTTGCTTTAGTAGCGATACTAAGACAAATTCAAGAGTAAATAATGAGTGGATCTCTCAAGGGCCACTGAAAGGATTTTCCTCTCATTTTCTAATAGCAGAAACAAAACAAACAACAAACAATAAACAAACCAAAACAAACATTACCACCACCAACACAACCAACAACAACAAAACCCTCCATCCCTACTCATAATTTTGCTGTGTCATTTCTCTGACACCATTTCCTGCTTGTAATATGCACCAAAACCCCATTATGGTAACATCATTAGTTTGGCTGTAATTGGCAGCCTTTCTGATTTCATTCAACCTATATTCTCAGCAGAACCGATACTCCTTAGAGCCTACTCCTTAGGTTTTATCAATACTTATTTGTCAGACCTGAATGACTGGATACCAGTTTACTTCTTTTCAATAACTATATAATTCCCATTATGGTGCAAATGCATTTGTACCCAAGGACTTCTTTCCCCAAATGTGGGAGAATAAAGATGTGAAACACATTTTGTCAAAGTCATACGGTACAGTTGTGGGATTCAGGAGTGTAGATGCCCCACGTTGTTTACAACCTTACTACTGAGAACATGATCTGGGGACTATCTGTGTATCATCCAGGCTCTGCTTAGAAATGCCCACCCTCACTTACAGACTCTGGCCCCAGCTCTGATGCCCTGAAATAGAATCCGCACATTAAGAAGACCCCAGGTGGCTGGTATATTAGAATTTTAGAAATGTTGATCTACATGATTTTTTGTAGTTGTGGAGAAACAGGAAAGGAAGACGTAGAAACAATGCGGTAAACAAAACATCCATTGGCTTATTCAAATGTATTTTTTTTCTTTTTTCTTTTTTGGAGCTGGGGACTGAATCCAGGGCCTTGTGGTTGCTAGACAAGCTCTCTACCACTGAGCTAAATCCCCAACCCCTCAAATGTATTTGTGAGATATTTCCATTCACCTATGCTGACCTGTGGATTAGAGACACAAGGATTACAGTTTCATAAATACTTCTCTAGAGCCCAGCACTGAATCAGTCAATACAGGGTTTCAAAATATGTGAAATTTATTTTGTCTAATATTTATATGCGAGTCCTGTAAGAGCTCTGCAAGGTATAAGACATGCAGACAGTTTATAATGATGAGACATATTTCTATCCCTCACAATTTGCCTAATGTCAACATGATCAGCTAAGTCAACATGATTTACATTCACAGAGCAATGTGGAAGGAATGAAAATATAATATTATGATATAAATTATGAATAGCATTGCAGTAAGAAAGGGGAAAACACAGCTACCTAAAAGACCCACTGAATCATTCTTCAGGAAGACAACTGTGAGAGCGAGTGAAATATCTGGAACATTCAGGGTGAACTTCAAGAGGGAAGCAATTCCAAATGGATTGCTTAGAAAAGTCTGGATAATTTACCAATCTTTTCTGAGACTTAATTTCTGGATTGCAAATGACCCTAAAGCTTACTTTGTAGGAATTGTTGCAAAGATCATGGGTAATGTAGGAATCCCAAGGAGGAATACTACATAAAAGGTAAGTTACATGACTGTGCTGACTAGTTTTATGTCAACTAGGAACAAGTTATCGTTATAACAGGGGAGGGAACTTCAACTGAGAAATTGCCTCCTTGAGATTGGGCTGTAAGCAAGCCTGGCAGATATTTTATTAACTAGTGATGTTACCTCCCTCAGGTATTGTAGGTGGTTGCCACCTCTTGCCTACTGGTCCTCAGTGCTCTAAGGAAGCAGGCTGGCAAGCCATAGGGAGCAACCCAGAACAAACACTCCTCATGGCCCCTGTATCAGTTCCTGCCTCCAGGTTCCTGCCCTATTTGAGTTCCTGCCTTGGCTTCCCACAATGAACTGTGATTCAGAATATGTAAGCCAAAACAAAACAAAACAAGAAACAAGGAAAATCAACAACAAAACCATTTTCCACCCCAACTTGCTTTTGGTCATCGTCACCCTAACTAAGATGGTTATATATGAAACCAATCATGCATGCTTCATGTATATGCTTAAATACTCAGTCGTCTTCTGTTAGCCTCCTTATCGACATTGCAATTATAGTTTGCTGTGCTTGGTGTCCACTCTCCACAGAATCTTCTGTTTGCTTTCAACATGATTCTCCCACTCTTATTTTATACTGTATATGCATCTCATGAAAATTACATGTATAAAAGGAAGACCATGCATACAATGGGAGGAAGCAGAAGCCATCTATGGAGCATATACTCCCACCTCCGCCTACTCAATCCACCTATGCTTTGAAGAAAAATTAAAGTCTAAGCATAATTAATTCAACTTCGTTCATTATCTTTCTCCTTGGTTTTTTTTTTTTTTTTTTTATGGAGCAGGGATGTGAAGTGATATTTATAGCAGGTCCTCTATAAATGAAACATGTGAGTGACTGAATGATGATACTGTCTTCATTTACTAATCCCTAAAGCAAACTTAATCTGTCACTGTAATAAGCATAGAGGGATGAAAACATTTTTAATTACATAAGTACATTGGGAAGTTGAGATGTATTAAGTGCATATATACTGCCAACTACTCTGGGTAATGCCAATCAGAATCCACTACTGGGATCTTTAGTCCAGCATCTTGGGCCAGCAACCTTGGTAGTACTTGGGAGCGTATTGATGACCCAGACCTACTGAATCAGAACCTACCTGCTTCAGTTGTAAACAGAAGGTTAAGAAGTACTCACCTCACAAATTTCCTTCAGAGAATACTGTTCTCAGGCCCAGAGATCTGAAAGAGCCTTAGACTCCGTGAGGAGGTAAGGAAGTCGGTGGGAAGATGGCAGACATGGGAAAGAAGCTCATAGCAGGTTACCAATGTGATGTTTGCTTCATTATGAAGTTTTCTCAATGATTCTTGGCTTGTAATTCCCACTATAGGGCAGGCCACAGAAACTAGAATTTTGTTCTATAAGGTAGAATGTAGAAATTCTAATCCTCACCCACCTTTCTGAACCCATCTTGCCTCATGAAAAGTCATAAGAAAGTCCTTATTCCAAAGGGGTCCTGCCCTCTCCCCAGGAGGGAAGAGAACTACCCAGAAACCAAAGAGAATGCTGAATCAGACAAACCTTGCTGAGTTTCTATACCAAGTCTAGTTGCATAGGGTCATATGTAGTTCCGGCAGGGCTGTGCAGTGAATGTGTTACTATAATATTCAAGGAGGAGGGGAGATGAACAAGTTTTGTAGAGTTTCCGAGTAGCTCAAGACCCGAAGGCTCAGAAGAAGGTGGCAATTGTTACACTAAGTTCCATCAATATTCCTGGGAGGCCTGCTCTTTTCTAAAGGGAAATCAGAGGACCCTGGATCTCGGGGAGAGGAGAGCAGTGGAGGCTGGGAGGAGGCAAGAGAGGGGAGAATACAGCAGGATGTATTTATTGCGTGAGAGAAGAAATATAAAAGAAAAAGGAAAGGTAACAAGAGCTCATTAACACACTGGAAAGGTAACACACTCAGGATCCTGGGGGTAGATGATCGTGTGCTCACGAGCCTCGGGTCTCTTCTCTTTATTTGGTTGTTCGTTGTTAGCTAGAAAATGTCTTTTATTCTATCTACAGTGTGACCAAAAACTTTTTTTACTTTATAATAAACCAATAAATGTAAGAACATGTTTCTCCAACTCTGTGAGCACCTCTAGCTACGTAATCAGACTTGAGGGCACGGAGGATAAAGGGGAGGAAGGGGAGGAAAGATACATTATGATGATACATTTACCTTCATTCCATTGCCAGCATCATTTTTTTCCATGACAAACATGATTTTCACCAGAGCTTTAGATGCACAAAACAGTGTCGCAAGTGCACAGAAGGGCGAGAGAGAGCGTGAGAGAGACCCCTTTAGGCAACAACCCTTGATGGGCAAGCTTGAGGAATAGGGCATGTTCCCATGCATGCCTGTAACACCAGTGCTGTCTGGGGTGAAGACAAAAGAGTCATTGGGACTTGCTGGCTACCAATCTAGCTGTAGGTACTATAAGAGATCTGTCTCAAGGGAATATGGCACAACCTGACATCCTCTTGGCTCTGTGCACGCACATATAGGCATGAGCATAGGCCTACACATGAGCATACACCTCACAAACATTTATTACAAACAGACAGACAGACAGACAGACAGATACACACTCATCATCATCCTGGGAGATACATGCTACATACCTGTATACTCCCAGACATACATGATTACTTGTGTGATCCTAGACATGGCACCATAGCTAATTTTATGAACACTTGAAAGGTACATGTGAAATTAATCATGAACAGAATACATTGTACATGCTTCTTTCTGTATGGGGGCTTCACTCACATGAAAGAAGTCGTTTGGCACCTGCATTAAAAACAAACAAACAAACAAACAAATAAAACACATCCTGGTTGCACATGACTTTAATCCCAGCACTTGGGAGGCAGATGCAGGCAGATCTCTGTGAGTTTGAGGCCAGCCTAGTCTACAGAGTGAGTTCCAGGATAGCCAGGTCTACACAGAGAAACTATCTCAAAATAAAAAACGAAAAAAAAAAACTGGAACAAAACAAAAAACCCAACCAACCAACCTAACAAACAAACAAACAAACAAAAAACACACCTAGGACAAGTTTCATGCTCTCTAATATATGCGTATATGTATAGGACAGTTTAATCTACTTCCACACAAATATACTTAATTTTAAAATGCATAAACTGATTATGTAAGATCCATTCATGTAAATATTTATGACTTCACTTGCCTTAGAAATGCGTTATGCTTTTTAATTGCTTCACTACTACCCTGTTTTTCTCACTTAGCTTCTTTCTGTGTTTTCTTGGATTGCTTCTCTCTTCTGGAAAGCTCTCTTGCTATTCTAATGTTTGGTATGTATATTGGTAAATGGAGAATGAATGAAGGCTGAGATCTCTGTAGACAGAATATCCGGCGTAACAGGGAATGGCTTAGGATTTATAATTAGAAGTCTATTTCAGGTTCCTTCAGAGGACGGCTGCAATTCCTTTCAGGGGTGTCTTGACTGCCTGGAAATTGGATGTCATTGAGGAGTTTTTGCCCTCTCTTGTTTCCCTGGCAACAGGTTGGCAATGCAGCAGCTGAAATCCGCTGTCTCCCTGGAGATGCTGGTGTGGGCAGGTGGCAAACCACTGGTAATGGCTGCAGTGAATACCAAACTCACCAGAGCCTTGCATTTCAGTCCCCACAAAAGCGTCCTATGAAGGGACCTACACAGCAGAAGGGCTTTATGATATAATTATTGACAGAATGCTCAGTTAGGGGAGTGTTCTTCTTGCCTTTTGAAATAGCTTCCTTTTGCACATACCACTTAATTGTGAGTCCTGACATGTACATGTTACAGTCAGCTATACAGAACAATTTTGTGCTAGAGTAGCATATTGGAAAGTATGTTCTCTGTGAATATAAAGTCTGAGAGAAGTGGGAAAGTGGTCAAAGGACCCTTTCCTCTGGACTTAGGTTGGACATATGGTCCTCTCTGGACAGACATATCTACAGCCATTCTTGATGCCTTCAGTGTTTTTTTTTTAAACAATTTGTGTCTACAATATGCAAAGAAAACATGGAGGAACTGTATGCTTGCCTCCTTTGTCAGTATTCTTGCCTGTTACACATGAGAAGGGGGATGCTCAGGGATGAAAGCCAAGTTGGAAGGAAGCACCATTTAGGAGAAAACCTATAAGGAAACTGAGTGAACAGACAGATACAACTGTTAAAATATAGCTGGACAAGACAGCTGGGAAATATATGCAACTTAAATCAAAGTTTAGATAGCTCAGCCACTCAGGACTTTATATAAACATGACAAACATATAATATTCCAGTAACAAAACTGGAAAGATGTTAGTGCAATGGGTAAGCAGGGAGGTCAGAATCCTACAGATTCATTTCAAAAGCATATTTGAAAATGAAGCCAAATTAAAAAAACAAACAAACAATTGAATTCAACCATTTCCAAGAATTACATTGAGAATAAATCCATAAAGAAAGAATGACTATGGATTTATTTAACCTTTGTAGAGTGGCCAAGACAGACAGATAAATGGCGTGAGGGTTTGGTGTTGTCTGGGGCACAGGTGGGTAAGACTATGTCTAAAGGAATGGAGAGGTCAGTGGACAGGAGTGCTGGTCATATGCTATCAAAGGAAACAAAATGCCAATTCTAAGCATTTCAACTAAAGACGATGCTAGGTCCATAATAATGCCATGCCTCATTCTAAGGAGCATGGTGAAAACATGAATTTTTCATTACCTACATTAGCACTTGTAAATATTAGGTGTCAAGTTCCTTGTGAAGTCCAGAAAAGAAATGTTCAGGTAACTTGGTTTTCTTTCTTCCATTTCTGACAAAATGTTCAAGTAGTGAAGAATAAATATCTTGGTGAAAGATGTGTGTGTGTGTGTGTGTGTGTGTGTGTGTGTGTGTGTGTGTGTGTTTGTACATCATTTTAAAAGAGCACACTCACCGACCTAACCTTTTGGTCCTGCAATTGACATGAGTGGCACAGCTCAAATAAATTAAAGCCATAGTTTTCCTGGGAGTTAAGGCCAGTATACATGATGCCAGCTATGAAGAATAAGAACAAGCAGTGGATTCTCTCTGGATGGATAGAGTAACTGGCTAATTGCACTGGCTTTAGTTAGGTGGACCACTCTGGAAAGGCACAGAAACAAAATAAAGGCAAACGTGCCAGGTTTAACCTCGCTTTCAGTCACCTTGCTCCTGCTCAGCTCTGAACATAGCATGCTAATTGTTCAAGAAATGTCAACCTACGAGCTGGTGATCTGTAACCTATCTCAGTCCCCTTCCAGGCTGGTGGCACAAAGAGTAACTGACATGTTATAGGGTCAGCTTTTCAATTTCCTGTTCCCACAGGTATGCCCCAAAGGCTTCAGTCTTTGTTATAAACTTGCAGTCACCTTAGATTTCGGGGACAGCACAGCCTTGTGGAGAGTCACCCTATGATGAGCTCACTCCATAAATGGGAACAAACTGTCTCTCACGGACACTGAAGCTGTCCCTCCCCAGCACAAGTGTTCATTTCATGGGAACTGCTTTATCCCCCACACTGGTCAGAATTTCTCTAGAGTCACCTTGCAACATAAGGAACGAGATAGGTACCAAGCAGACAGCTGGCACTGCTTAATTCTGCTTGCCTCTCCCATGTTCATCTCGGTACTGTGAAGGTTGATGTCCATCTCCTGAGGATACCTGTGTTGCTTCAGATTATTTCTTGCCTCCCCCATCACTTTTCCATTTGATTCCTAGAAACAGTGGCTTGAATTAATTTAGGGGCATTCCTCCAGAATCAGGTTTCTGGACTATAATTCTGATTACAATAATCTTGGTTGCTAGCTTGACTGAGGAGAAGTGTCTAAGAGACTAGAGAATTCTATTTCTAAGTGGTGTCTTTGAAGACCTTTATGTGGGGGAGAAGACCCACCCTGAACATGGATGGCACCTTCCAAGAGTCTGCCCTGGGGAAATAAGAGGAAAAGAAGAAAGCCAGTTAGAGAAGGCATTCTCTTCCTCTCTACTTCCTGGTGGACTGGCAGGATATGAACTACTCTATTCTGTCACACCCTCCCCATCATGATGATTAAAACCTGTGAAACGGACTCCAAACAAATTCTTCACCTTGCAAATTGTTTCTCTTGGGTCTTTGGTCCCAATGTTGGAAAAGCTAACTAATATAACAGCTCTAACGTACAATGCTGCGTTTTAAATCAAGTGAAACATCTTTTTGAACATATCATATTGCCTTTTAATACTGTGGTCTATGATTTGACTCTGAATTGGTTTCTTTCTATATATATCTTTACCCCTCTCACAAATCCAGTGGTCTATATGGAGTTTGTTGAACTGGACTAGAAAAGGGGGGGGGGGCTTTAACTGGTCTTTGGGAAAGCTGAGGTCAATCCTTAGTGTTAAAATTTAAATCTCAGTCCATGTCCAGACAGAACACACCAAGCCAACATGGTTCTAGGTGGAGAGGTTTAAAGAGAGAAGAGTAGAAGAGAGGAAACACTTGCCATGAGCATGTGGAGAGAAGTGGGAGGATGGGGAGAGACGATAGCTAGAAAGAGAGCAGAGAAGTGAAGAACAAAGATAATGCAAAAGGGAGAGGAGGGGGCAAGCAGCCCCCTTTATAGTCAGGCACAGCTGGTTGTTGCCAGGCAACTGTAGGGCAGAGTATACCTGGCTGTTCCCAGGTAGCTATGGGGCTGGAGCTTAGACAGAATACCAACACTTAGCCGCAGCAGCGTGTGACAACTGAGCTTGACATTCACCCCAGCAGACAAAGACAGAACCCCTGGGATGATGAACTAGAAATTCAAAGTGTGTATAAGACAGTGGAAATGAATTCCATAGCAAATGAAGGACTTAGCATAGTTGGTGCTTGTGAGCTGCTCAACAGGTCTTGGGCAGAACTCCAGGCAGAAATCAGGGGCAGCCTGAGATGGAGTGAGGAAACCACTGGTCTTTTGGCTTTAGTGCAGAATTTTTCTCTCCTTGGGAATTTTCAGACATTTTGGTTGGAAGAAAATCTATGCAGCAAGCTTCTCAGAGCTGGCAGGCTTAAGGTAGGAAGCCCCTCACCTGACCGGAGAGAAAGAACAGCAGTGGAAGACAGATTGAGATAAATCACCAAGAACAGAGGCATCCACCTGGGAAAGGTTAAGACATTTGAGGCTGTGGCTTTGGGACTTGTGTCTAAAATAGCCTGTCCGGAAATCGCTGCTGTGAAAAGATGACCCCAACCTCCTCTTCAAGATTCTCTGTACTTCTAAAGGAAAGCAACCCAGACCCCAAGCAACCTCATACAGGAGAGACTAAAGGCAAGCAGCACCCAGTAGAGCGCAAGTGCTTGAGTGCAAAGCTTGGTGCGCACAGAGCTAGAAGTTCCGCTCTCTCCCAGGCTTACTAATTCAGACGAACTCAGAGCTTCAGCTTCTTCTCCCTAATGCTCAAGTTGGTTTTACACTTGGTATGGATGAACGGGCACATTCCATGTAGAAAAGACTCCATGGGGGAGGGAGGTGAAAGTAAGTAAAAGGCAAGGTATCATTACAAAGGCAATGGGGTGGCTTAAGGGGGATGGCTCAGTGGTTAAGAGCACTGGCTCTTCTTCCAGAGGACCAGGTTCCGATTCCCAGAACCCATGTGGAAGCTTTCAGCTGTCAGTAAGTTCTGATTCCAGGGGATCCAATATCCTCTTCTGGTGTCTCTGGGCATCAGGCACACATAGGGTGCACTGTAACATGTACAGACACAGCAATCATACCATAAAAGCCAGTAAAGGGCAGAGCCCTGTGCCTTCCAGAAATAAGGAGAGAGCAGGAGCGCTCAGGGTGGGGGGATGCTGAGGACTGTCCAGTCTTAGAGTCCTGGAAATATTTTAACACACGAAGTGTTTGTGATATTTGTGATTGCCAACTCTAGTGTTAGTGTGTCTTCATCCCATGGAATACATCTTTTGTTTCTGAACCCATTTAGCAAAATTTAATCATTTTTACACGATGGCCAAGCCTAAAAAACCAACTCAGTTTCAAATATCTAAAGAAATCTTTTTTGCTTCTGATTTTCCTCTTGTTGTGTTTATTGGTGATGAGGGGTGCGCGTGGCCATAGCACACTTGTGGAGGTGAGAGCACAACTTTTCTCTTCCTACCCTGTGGATCCCAGGGACTGATCTGGGGTTGGCAGGCTTCCCAGCAATGGCTTCCCCTCATTGAGTCCTCCTGCAGGCCTCCAAATTTACATGTTAATACAATATTAAATAAGCACAGCTTTTTAGAAACAAGAGGTATGCAGAGAAGAAAGTATTAAATGATACATTTTTCTAAGCCTTCAATGAGCTGAAGTGGTTTTCTGATTTATCAGAGAAAGTGATTTACCTTTTAAGGCACGCTCATCCCTTGGTCAAGAACAACAACAAAATCTTTAAATAACTCTACTAAGGAGGGAATGTGTGTGTCTTTTCTCTGAAAAGTAATTTCTGCAAGGAAGCTCTCATCTAAATGCAGATGCTTCTCAGTGAGAAGCCAGGGATGAATTGTAATGTGATTCCAAGCCAGAGAAATATTGCTTCACAGGCTCCTTGGAGGCCAGGAAGAGTGGGTATATTTATTTTCTCTGTAGGTATTTGGACTATATCACACCCAGACTGCTTATATACTGGTGAATGTTTATGCATATTAGCCTGTGTGAGGGTTTGCATTTGATATATGTGTGTGTGCCCTTGGGATCTTCATCCAGACACTGATCTGAGTTCTAGAATGTGGGAAGATCTGCAGGCTGAAGTCTCAAGAGAAGACATGTTCAAGGGGATAGCAGGCTATAGAAAGTCTGGAAATTCCAGCTATTAGGAGTGTGAGGCAGGAAGAGCACAAGTTTAAGAACTCTTCCTGGGTATTAAACAAAGCTATCTTGTGTGAGACCCTAAAAATCATGTACTTTTGAAATAAACACAATCAACCATCCAACCATCCAACCAATTAACCAACCAACCAACCAATTAACCACCAACCCAACCACCACCACCACCACCACCACCACCACCACCACCACCACCACCATCACCACCACCAACCCAACCACCACCAACACCACCACCACCAACACCACCACCACCACCACCAACACCACCACCACCACCACCATCACCACCCCAACCACCACCACCATCACCACCACCAATACCACCACCACCACCAAACCTCTAGTCTGATAAACACAGAGTTAGGGTCCCTAGAAATCATGTTAGGTGTCTACCTGAGAAGTGACACTGAAAACCAATGACCACACAGACCTTGTTAACTAATGCTTTTAGCAGCATTATTTGTAACATCCCAAAGTAGAAACAACCAAGTGTTCTGTAACTAATGAACAAATAAATAAAATGATTATGTCCGTGGCTGGAATGCAATTTTGTTATGAAAAATTATAGCATTCCATGCACGCAGCAGCATGGATGACTCATGAAAATACTATTCTAAATGAATTAAGCGAGTCACAATGGACCATGTATTCTATGTTTCACTTGCATGGGGGATTGGAGAATCAGCAGATCTATAGAATGCTAGGCACCAGGAAATGTGATGGGGGAACAGGAAATGTCTTCACAAGAAATGGAGACAATCTACAACTAAATTATGACAATGCTTCTGCGACTTGATTAATATATCAAAAATCCCAAATAATCTAAGTCAGCTAATTGTAGAAACTGTGAATTAAATCTTCATTTTTTTAAAAGCATGAATGGTTCAGAATTTGAGAAATGTACTTGAATTGGATACAGACTACTACAACACATGGAGTGGCAGCCTGGGCTCTGGAACCAGATTCCTGAACTAGACCAGCAACCCTGCCTTTTAATAGATAGGACAGAGAGCAAATCACACCACTCCTCTGGGCCTCAATTTCCTCATCTATAAATAGAGAAGTAATTCCATAATAATTTTATGCAATTACACTTGTGTGTGTGTGTATGTGTGTGTGTTTGTGTGTGTGCATGTGTGTGTGTGGTGTGCATGCATGAGTGTGTGTGTGTGTATGTGTGTGTGTGGTGTGGGTGCATAAGTGTGTGTGTGTGTGTGTGTGTGTGTGTGTGTGTGTGTGTGTATGTACCATAGCACATGAGTGGAGGTCAGAGAACAATTTTTAGGAGTCATTTTTTATCTTCTACCGTGTGGATCTAGGGAATAAAACTCAAGCCATTAGGCTAGACAGTAGGTGCCTTGACCAGAGCCATCTCACAGGTCCAGTGAGAACTTTTTAAAGATTAAAAAATATGTAAGAGCTCTGAACAGTGCTTGACACTTAGTTGGCACAATGGGTAATATTTACTATTAGTATAAACTTCATCTTTACTGAAATGTCACCTTGTTGGTGCCTGAGAACAGGGTCACACTCCAGTGCTAGAAGGTGATAATAATTCCCTTATAGTTGTTATAGCCTGTGGCAGTCACCCTGGCAAGCGGGTGACCTCTGCAGAGGTAATAAGATCTGGGGAAGTAGGACATAACTCCTCATCAAGCCTAGCTCCTTCTGTCTGGGCCATGTGGCTGCTGGCACCAACGTTCTGTCAATTATAGACTTATTTGAACAGAGTCCAGCTGATAGGGTTATATTAGAGCTTACCTAGACAAAGGCTTACAAACCAGGGGTCTATGCACATAACTAGGGATCCTCTAAAAGACAGGGCATGTACCCCATATGACCCTTGAGCTATGAAAATAGACACATCCATAAGTAGTAGTGTTTTTGTTATTCTCTCTCTTTTTATAAACAATGAACTTCCATGAAAATCCTACAAAATAACACAGACTGGACTTGTCATTCTACCACAGGAAGCAAAGAGGTGAGTTTGTGATATTTCCAATCATGGACTACACAGAATGGCGAACTCTGGAAGACAGCCACAGGAACACAAGGTGAGGCCAGCAGAGAGTTAATAGGTATTTGTTTGACCAATACCAGCAAGCACAAAACAGCAAAGACAAAGGGAGGAAACCCAGCATAATAGAGAAACCTAGGTGAACACCACTGTCCATCCAGAGGAGGAGAGGACAAGGTCATAAGGTGAAGGAATGATATAGTCCACCTAAGCAAGTGAGACTCGGGAGAGTTATGACTGCAGTATTAGGTTACTGTAACCTTGTGCATGTTTTCAGGCTTAATGAGGCCTAAGGATCACTTACTATGCCTCAGACTCTACCACAGCCAAGGTGTTAACTGAGTCTAAGGCATCTCAAATCAGTTTTACATCATCATCCACATGAAGAAGCTTCCTGAATCTGTCAGGGACTTGTCTCCCCAGGCAACACGCTGTGTTTGCTTTTGTCTTTGTTTTAGTTCTCAGGCCCACACCCTGAGCCAGGGGCTTCCTGAACATAAGGATGTGATGTTTTAAATGTCTTCTTTTCACTTCTTCCTTTTTCTGATCTCCCCTGCCTCTTTCCTAGTTAATTTCTAGGTTATTATACTTCACTGACCTCTTTAAGCTTGGGTTAAGCACTTGTGAAGTTGTTACTGCGTGTGGGAATAATTAATAATTATTAAAATAATATTATTAACATTGTTAATTAATTGTGGATAATTTACTTATGGAAATCTTAATGGCCAATGTGATAGTTAATCAGATTATCAACTTGACGAGGTTTAGAACCAGCATAGAGACAAAAATCTGGGCTTGTCTGTGGGGGAATTATCTAGATTAGGTTAATTGAGGTGGGAAACTCCTCCCTGCAAGTGAGCCTACCCTGGGCTGGAGTCCCAGCCTAAATAAAAGGAAGAATGTAAGGCGAGCATCAGTATTCATTGATCTACTTCCTGACTGTGGTCACAATGTGACCAGCTGCCTTCTGCCCCGGCCCAAAGCCATATACCTTTAGCATGATGGACCATATCCTTTGAACTATAAGTCAACATAAAATCTTCCTCCTTTCATGAAGTTGCTTCTGGAAGGTGTTTTGTTTTGTTTTCACAACAATACGACTGGTGTATACAACAGTCAAATCCAACCAGTCTGGATTTAATATGAGATCAAATTTTATTCCTGTCCTATCCCTGGGATCTATGGAGCTATCTGTTTCCAAGTTCCCTTCCCTTTGTTTCATTGATTCTCTTCCTGATGGCTATTTGTACCCTCCAAAGTTTCCATATCCGAAGAGTCGCTCACCTATGTTCAGTTTAGTTTCTTTTTTTCCAATACACCCCCTACTCGACCTTTTCATCATCTCTTAACGAACTCAACAGCTTGTGTGTGTGTGTGTGTGTGTGTGTGTATTTGTGTATGAAGTTAATGTGTTTGTGCACAGGTATACGTGTGTGAGTTCATATTTGTGAGGGTGTGAATGCCCAGTGTGAATGCCTGTAAGGATCCGAGGTGTACTGACTGGTTTTGTGTGTCAACTTGACACAAGCTGGAGTTATCACAGAAAAAGGAGCCTCAGTTGTGGAAATGCCTGCATGAGATCCAGCTGTGAGGCATTTTCTCAATTAGTGATCAAGGGAGGGAGGACCCAGCTGGTGCTGTCCCTGGGTTGGTGGTCTTGGGTTCTATAAGAGAGCAAGCTGAGCAAGCCAGGGGAAGCAAGCCAGTAAGAAACATCCCTCCATGGCCTCTGCATCAGCTCCTGCTTCCTGACCTGCTTGAGTTCCAGTCCTGACTTCCTTTGTTGATGAACAGCAATGTAGAAGTGTAAGCTGAATAAACCCTTTCCTCCCCAACTTGCTTCTTGGCCTTGTGCAGGAATAGAAACCTTGACTAAGACACGAGGTCAAGATTGGTGTCTTCCTTAATTTCTATCCATCTTACTTTTGAATGTAGGGTCTGTCACTGAACCTGCAGCCATCAGTTTAGATAGATGGCCAAGAAGCCCACTGGATTTCCTGTTCCAAACTGCCCCTAGCTGGGACTATGGGTGCATGTCACTGTGCCCACTTTATTACATAAGTGCTGGAAATCAAACCCAGTCTCTCCTCACGATTGCTGGCTGAGCAATCTCCCTAGCCCTGCCCCAAACCCTTCACCCCTTACGCCTTTCTGTTTCAGTTCCACCGGCCGTCCCTTCTTTCGCTCAACTTCATCTCAATTTAGATGATTCTACAATCAGACACTTTAATATCTTCTCTTCTCTTTCTACATCTTCTCCCATGAGGCAACCTGGAGACCATGGGTTTATGATAAAATTAGAGAGAGTGAACAGCACAGATCAAGCATTTAGATTAGAGGCTGACTGGAGAAGGATGCTAAGGCTGGGAAAACTGTCCATGGTCCAGGGGCTCAGTGACTGGCAGACATAGGTTCTGATGCTGCAAAGTGATTGACGACATGTCTACATGAGTGAGGGCCGGTAGAGCATGAGTCAGGGAGAGCAAAAAGGATGGAGCTGACCCTGGGAACAAAGTATTCCCATTGGTGACAATTCTCACTACTGCCACAAAATATTGGACAAAAGCAAAATTTAAAAGTAGGGAAAGGTTTATTATGGCTCATGGTTTGATGACACAGTCAGTCACCAGTCACACTGGGAAGGCACGCCATTAGGAGAGTAAGGTCATAGGTCACATGGTATCTATATTCAGCAAATACTGGTCCTTTGCTTTCTTTCTCCTTTTCTTTAGATCAGGGCTTCTAGCCCATAGACACAGTGCCACTCACACCCCAGGATATCTATCTTCCTCAGTTAAGACTTTTCAGAAACATACTCATTATCAGTCCGAGATTATGTTGCCATGGTGACTTTAAATTCCATTATACTTGAAATGTCTGTAATCCCAGCCCTGGAGTAGATACAGATAGTAGTTCTTGGGTGCTTGCAGCCTTGCCAGTCTAGAGGAAACAGAAGAATCTAGGTCCAATGACACATCCTGTTTCGAAAGCTAAGGTGGAGAGCAGTTGAGAAAGACATCTGATATAGACCTGTGGCCTCTATGCACATGTGTATTAACACACACACACACACACACACACACACACACACACACACACACACACATTTGTCTGGGTCCCTATGCTGATTGTTTTACATCAACTGGACAGAAGCTAAGGTCATTTTAGAAGAGGTAACTTCAGCTAGAACTGAGAAAATATTCTCACCTGTGGACAAGATTTGCAGGGCATTTTCTCCATTGATGATTGAAGTGGGAGAACCCAGCTCACTGTGTATGGTACTACCTCCCCTGGCATGGTGGTCTTGGGTTCTATAAGAAAGCAGGCTTTCCAGAAAGTCAAGGAGAAGCAAGCCAGAGAAGCACTCCTCCGTGGCTTCTGTATCAGCTCCTGCCTCCAGGTTTTTTTCCCTGTATAAACTTCTGCTTTAATTGCCTTTGATGATGAACAATAATATAGAAGCATAAGCAAAATAACTCTTCTACAACTTGCTTTTAGTCATGATGTTTCATTACAGAAATAGGAACCCAACCAAGACAGTTTCAGATATGTCATTAATCCTGTACAATACAGGGTACTTCAGCTCCTTGAACTTGTGTTTTCCTAATCTATAAAATGGAAAATAACATCTCCCAAGGACAGGGTAATATTTAAGTAAGTATTGGATAATAAATTGATTTGTGACAAATAAAATAAAATGAAATAAAAAGATTTATAAGCCAACAAAGACAATATCTTGTTGGAAGAATTTAGGTTCAGGGTTACAAAAGGTGAGATCCTTTTGGAATATACCTAACATTGCTTAAAAACTTCATGCCAATAACCTGGTTGAAACTCGGGATGAAGATCCACCAAATCATCCAAAGAAATCTAAGAGCTATGTGATTACATTTTTATGCTTAATAATATCTTAAAAGTTGTATGGTTTTCTTAGCAGGTGCTGGATAAACCAGAAAACAAAGAAATTATAAACATATCCAAACTCACAGAGACCCAAGAGTATACCTGTCTGACAACCATATTTCCCAACCTACAACCATCTCTGTGGTCCTCTGCTGTATTACAGACCCTTTCCTCCCTGTTAAAAAGAGTCATTTCATCCTAGTCAAAAACCTCTTTAGCTTAAATAGTCAACTTATTTCGTCGTTGTTTTTGTTGTTTGCTTTATTCCAATTGGAATGATTCCATTGAATGAAGCCACAATACCAGAATATTTGTTATAAAAACTCATCTTTGCTGCCCCAGTTGTTTTGCTCCGACTGTACTTTATTGTCCTTGCACTGAAAATTACTGTTTTCTTTCTTCTAATAAACAAACAAAAATCAAGGTGAAATAGAAAAATTCTCAGACTTCATTAGTTTTAAGCCCCAGTATAGTCTGACTGACTGGGGGTTCTCTACACAGCTTCCCGGTATCACAGGAATGGAACACATTCTGTGATGTCACTCATGTGACAGAAAATTTACTTCCTCCTCTCTACCTCACTCCTCCAACGTGGACAACATGCTCAGAAAACACTTGCTCATTGTCTCGTCTCAACTGTCTCCATTCCTGCAGTACCTATCCCCAACCCCTTAGTAAGCAGACCATTGTAAGACAGTGTCCAGCCTGTCCCCAGTCCAGCCAAGAAAAAAAGATTGTCCAAAGATTGTCCTGGATCCACGGTAATAAGAAGCTATGTCAGAGGGTCACAGGAGATCTTGAGTTTCATTCCTGACCCAGGACTCATCCAGTCCTTAGTAGTGTGAGAACAGAAGTCAGCTCTTGATGTGTTTGACAGTGTGAGTCAGGACGTAGACTAATCTTTGACTACTCATGCTTACATCCTGGGGCCAGAACTGTTCTTGCTTCATCTTAGGTCTTTTTAATCTGTCTTAGTGTCTTGAAGATAGGAGAGTACACGCCACTGTTGTGTGTTTAACTTATTAGGATATAATTCATATCATATCTACAAAATACAGCTTGCTGAGTGAATAAATGTGAAAGAAAACACGGCTTCCCAAGACGTCCAGCAGCTAAACTGTCAAAAACCAGTCATATTCCTTTAGGCAAGAGCATGTATTGAGCCCCACACTGTCTTAATCTTCTGCTTGTTTGTTTGCGTTTTGTTTGTTTGTTGGTTTAGGTACATACTTGCTATACGTGTCATGCTGACCTCCAGTTAACTATGTAATCATAATGTTTAAAATGTTGACTTGTGAGACCTGCAGATTCTGAGATGTATAGACAGGAGCATGTTGTCCTCAGAGAGGCTCAACCCAGCAACTGAGTCAGATAGATACAGACATCCACAGTCACAATGGATAGAGCTTGGGGAGTCTTATGGAACAATAGGAGGAAGGATTGCAGGTCCTAAAGGGGATAGGAGTTCCAAAGGAAAACCAACAGAGTCAACTAACCAGGACCCTTGAAGCTCTCAGAGTCTGAACCACCAACCAAAGAGCATTCACAGGCTGGACCTAGGTCTCCCTACACGTACATAGCAGATGTGCAGCTTGGTCTTCATGTGGATCCTGAACAACAGGAGTTGAGGCTATCCCCAAAGCTGTTGCCTGTCTGTGGGATATGTTCTTCTAGCTGAGCTACCTTGTCTGGCTTCAGTGGGAGTGGAAACATGTCTAGCCTCACAGAGACTTGTGCCAGGGTAGGAGAATAGCTATGGCGGCCCCCCCACACACTCAGAGGAGAATGGAAGGGGGATAGGAGGATTGTGGGAGGGGGTGACCGGAAGGGGAATAGTGAGTGGGATATAAAGCAAATAACTAAAAAAAAAGAAAAGTAAATTTTTTAAAAGAAAAATGTCAACTTCCCATAACACATAATCACCTGGGGCAATGGTATCAAATGAATGATTGTCTTCATCAGGTTGGTCAGGGACCATCTCAGAGGATCATGGTCTTGACTGTTTGTTGATGTAGGAAGACTCAGCACATTGCAAGTGGCACCACTTCCTAAATAGGATGTCCTGTACTATATAGGAGAAAGGTGGGTAAAAGCAAGCAAGCAGTGTATGCACACCCATCTCTCTTGACTCTTGACTGTGGATGTGATGCTGTAAGATCCTGCCTCGACACCTGACCATGAGGTGACCTGAGCATGACCATGTGTACCTCAGTGCCTCAGATCCATGGGGCTGGCAAGGCTTTCGGAGAGCCAGGCATTGTGGGATGAATTTTGACAGTACTCACAGCAAGTACCAACCATAGCTTCCTCCTCCTGAGCAGCCTGAGACTGTGTCTGAGAGCCCACTGTGGAGATTAGCTAACCTGTTTCCTTCTTTAGCTGCATATGATAAGCAAGCCTTGTTTCCAGGCTGCTGATGTGTCACTATCCAGGTGCACTACCCATCCTGTTCCAGCCTTGCCTTGTGTCTATCCTTTCTTCATTCCCTAACGCCATGAAGGTCAAATGCAAAGTTGTGTGCGTTGTGGCACCTCCCTGAAGTTGCTTTGGGGCTGGATTTCTTTTTCTTTATCATAGCAACGGATATAAAATTAGGACAGTAACCAACCTAGGCTAGCCTTGGACTGACAAGGCCTCTGCCTCATGCGTGTTGAAATCACACTGGATGACACCTTGTTTGCTGATAAAATTAGAAAGGAGTTTTTTCCCTAAAAATTCTGATGCCAATAAAACTATAGATGGTCTTGAAACTAATAAGTAATTAATAGTAATAGTGATGATAAGATTTAATAGTGACTACAAGTTTTCTGTGGGCCCAGGTCATGATGATAATTTCATGTGAGTTTTCTTATTTGTTTGAGAAAGAGGGATCAATATGAGCTTCATCTTATAGCTTAAGAAACCAAGGTCAAGCAAGTTCACATTGACCAGAGTCTATGGAATCTAAGCCTTCACATGTTATACCATAGCAAGAATTTTCCATTTCTTCTCATAGGGAAAAAAAGACAGCATCTGTATATCTTCTAGAATTGAGAGGATGCTTGAATCAGACCCAAAGTGTTATTAACACACAAGTGCTTGCAACACTCAGAGAAATAGGTGAAGCAGGAACTCAGGGCAACAAATTTTGCTCTTCAAGATTCTATTGTAAACCCATCTCAAGAGTTGAGATGATATTAACCTAGGACATCGATGGGTGTTTTTTTCCTACTTCCTCTCTCCAAATATTTGGGGTACCTACCTTGAGTTTGACTTGTTTGTTGATACAGTATCTTCCTGATGTGCAACAGAGACAGCAAGTAAGTTTTAAAGTTTTCACTAGGAAATAAGGATCAAAAGACATTGAAAGTTGTGGTGAAATATGAGGCTGAAAGAAAAGAATTGGTGGTAAATGTCCTTTTGGAGAGGGGATTTTTTAGGAATCTGCCTATTACATGGAACACCCAAGATCTTTAATTTTTAAAAATATTTCAATACCCACCTAATTTAGATAGCAACAGAAAGTCACAGAAGATCCACAGGCTCCCCACTGGAGATGAATGGATTTAGACAACCACAGATGGTTTAAAGGGGCACTTGTCACTTCAAGTAGACAGAATTTCATCTTGAGTATTTTTTTCCGAGAGGAAATAAAAGCAAGAAAAAAAGCTTGGGGTTAGGATTCCAGAGGAGAATCGGAATATATGAGCCCGCATTTCTATGGACTCAATTTGAAAAGTATCTATCTCCTACTGTGCCTTCAACACATTCCAGCAACCTCCCCTGACAGTGATCCTCATCACAGCATCATCTGGAAATCTAGAGTTTCGAGTTCTTATGGCTTGCCCATGGCTTGACTCACCTCTGACCTTCACCATACTTAATATTCCTGTATCACTAGGCAATCAGGGCATATAGAGGCCTAGAGACATCTCTGAACAGGAGAAGAATATTTGGATTATTGTGAAGGTAATGGTCCTACTTGCTACAGACTGGCTGCTATTTTCAACTTGTTGATTGAAATAAGGCAGACCTAATGATAGCTTTTTTTTTTTTAATTTTCTTTCTTTTGTTCCAGAAAAAAGAGGTTTCTTTTAGCTCAAAATTTCAGGTTATAATCCATAATTTTGGGAAAGTCAAGGCTGAAACTTTAAGCTGTGAGACATATTATATCTACAATCAAGAGCAGAGAGAAAGTAATGCATAAATTCTTACTCGATTGATTGCTTGTACTCAGATCAATTTCTCTTCTCTCATGCAATCCAAAAACCCCTTTCACCTAGGGAATGATGCCACCCAGAGTGGGATAGGTCTTTTCACATCAATTAATTAAGTCAATACCACATAAATAAAACTGCACTCCAACTCAATGTACACAAGTCATCACTGAGCGAGCTATAGTTTTAGTTTCTCCATCACTTAAAAAAAAAGACACATATTGATCACCCCTATAACAAAAGCAGAAGAAAAGCATATGAAGTAAACTGAACAATACAGATGGGACATGATCTCCACATATTCTTTAGAATTATTAAACATCTAGAATAAACAGGCATCTGTGGTTTTCCAACTGATTTCCAGTGTTGCTTATCTAACACGGTTTGTGATATAAACTTAAAGAATCTGTTTCTCAAAGTATGCCCATGGCCACTTAGTTCATTTTTCTAGGGTGTTTATCAAAAATTACCAAGGCTAAGGATACATTATTCTATACTATGGAACTCCTCAGTTACAGAACATTTATATCTGGCTTTTAATAAGCTCCCTGGGTAATTTTTATGCACAATGAAATTTAAGATATATTGCCCTGGACTGTAAGACCTCCAAGATAGGAATGGAAACATATTTGTCACTGTAGCCCTGCCAGTTTTAAGTATAATGGGTGGCCATATAATCCCATTGAGTAAACAAAGGCATAAAGAGAAATTATTTCTGCCTTGATCTCCTTTGTAGCATGTCTTCATAATCGAGGGCCTTGGTGGCCTGTGTGTGGAATGAGCAAAGCAAGCTCTAAGCTATGCCTTCTGACGGAAAAGAGCTTTTCTGCATCAGAAATGCCCCTTTCAAAATGATCCAGAAGGACTTTTAAGGAAAACCCCTTGGGAGCTAATTAAGAAGCCAGAGGCAGACAGTCGGCTGAATTAGATCATTGGCAAACCACTGAACTCAAGGACGAAAATCGCAGACCTGGAACAGCCACGAAAACCCGAAGGCAGGGGGAATATAGGCCGATAGCAGAAGTCAGATAAGCAATCATAGCCAGTAAACAAGCTGCCAGACAAGCGAAGGCAGCCATGTGTCTAGTCTGTAAAAACATTAAGCTTCTAGAGGGAAATGGGAATGTGAGGCTTTTGAACCATGGCTGACAGAGCTGGGAGGTATAGAAATAGTAGGGGGGGGGCACCAATGGAGCAGAGATGCCTTAGCAGTAATGTGTAAAACTAAACCCAGTTGGTGACCTGCTTTTAAAAAGACTTTTTAGCATTGGTTTTATCCATTGAAACAAACACCTGAGGCTTCCTTGGGGCAAGATGGAAATAGTCCTCCCTAAAGAGGTAATTGTTATAAATTGCTTCTTATGATGATCATATAACCACTTTTTTTGTCCTTATGCTCTTTGTTTAAGTCACATTGTAGTGGAGCCCCTAGGGAATGGCATTTCACGCTGTTTTCCCACCTCTTCCTGTATGCTTATTGTCTTCCAGAACCTTCTTTTCCAGCTCAGGTAGAACCTTTAGACTAACCAATTTAGCAAGAAAAAGACGGGGAGATGCTCCCAAGAGCTAGTCTGAAACTTTACAGGAGGTGAGTTGTGCAGATGGCAGGGGACTTGTGACGTGCTGTGGTACCTATTGCTTCATCCACAACCTCACATGTCACCCTGGGAGGCTAACCAGAGTGAGTGATGTAATTGCTCTGAAATAAAGGAGTCCCAGGGTCCTTCCTTCTTCATTCACCACCCTTGACCTAGGTTCACTAAACCCTCGATAGCATTAAAAGAAACCCTGGAAGGTGACAGAGAATCCCCTAGAACTCCTAGAAGAGGCAAACCTCCTAGCCCAGCCTTGCAGAAACTACACAGATGCCAGCCAAGGCCTGCCAAACAAAGAAACCAGTCCCTCTTAGAAGAAAGGCCAATTAGAGAATTAAAAGGGAAAGCAGGAAGCCTGAATCATAGAAGATGGCGACTATCTTCTGCTTTCTTTAAAATGTTAACCATCTATGTTGTTTTGTCCTAACTTAAGTGCCCCCAGGACCGCAATCGTAAGCCTAAGAAGGAATCACTGGGAGCCTGTGTAACCCTCGGAAGGTCTGAGACAACACTGTTGCAAGTGTGTTTATTCGTCCTTTTCTGTTTATCTAGTGCTCAAAAAAAATGTTGAGTCTGTTTTCTGGGGCAAGGGCTCTTAGGATTCAAGGCTTTCCTAGCGATGTCAGAGTGGAAGATACTGGAACAGACGATGAGTTTGGAGAGCTGACAACAGCACCCTCAAACTCCTAGGGCAGCTTCCTTATAAACTCCGGCTTATTAGAAGTTATTAGGTTAAACTTCCTAATAAAACTCACGTTCTATAGTCTTAGAAAGATACCCTGTTGAATCACATGTGTTTGTTCATAGGGAAAAAATATGGGGTTGTAATATAGGAGATGCAGAAAGGAAAATATCCATTTGAGATACAGAAATGACATTCTCCTCAACCTTTAGACAACTTTTCATTAGCTGACACTATTGAATATCAGTCATTGCTCTATACATTTTCCAAGAATTCTCTCATCCTGTCTTTACGATGACCTTTTGTTGTAGGTCTTCCTTTGGGACATTACCTTCTTTCACATATGAGAAGGCAGGACTAGTAAGGGCAATTAAACTCCTAAGAGTGCAAACCTAGAAGGTGGCAAAGGGAGGGCTTGTTCCAGGATAATAGAGGCAGAATTGGGCATGAATTAAAACAGCATGCTACCTTCAAAATGTTATCTGTGCATCATAGTCACAGGTAAAATAGTTTTGTATTTGAGATCATTAAGTTTTCAGACTGAGGGAAATATGTTATACTGCTAAAATGTAGATACATGAGAAAATACAAGGAGAGGTAGCCTGCTCCCAGACTCACAGATCCTCTTCCAACTCAACCACTGAGGTGTAAAAATACCAGTGAGGATTTCGCTTCACCTATCATATATCTATAAAAATTAAAATAAGGGCTGGGATAAAAACACCCTTCGCTTTCCATGATTAAAGTAATTCCAATGGTAGATTACTTACCTAGCATGCATACGTTCAATCTCCAATACTGCGTAATAAGAATGAAAATTAAAATATACTTTTACTCATTCTCTCTTGTAAAGTTTCATCACAACCTAGTGAAAAGAAAAGAGTATATAGTTTAGATAATAAGAGAATAAATATATCAAATTTGTTTGTGATATTATTCAACATTCTCCTAAAATCACTTGACTGATTCTGCATGAAGTTATAATGATATGAGCTTTGTGGCAAATTGCTTATTTTCTTGATTTTCAGAAAGAATATTTTTACATATTGATGGTTTTCTAAGCTGGTGGCTGCCTTATAATCAGTGTGAGTAATTAATGTAGAATTCTTTATTTTCCTTCCATCCTACTAGAAGCAGAAGCTACTATTAAGAGTTTGATGCATGTTAGATTTTAACATAGAAGAAATGTTGCTGCAATTTATACCTGTGTTAAGATTTAGAATATAGGGTTGGGGATTTAGCTCAGCGGTAGAGCTCTTGCCTAGCTAGCGCAAGGCCCTGGGTTCGGTCCCCAGCTCAAAAAAACAAAAAGATTTAGAATAAAATGCCTGCCCTTTAACCATTTGCCCACCAACCCCTAGCCATAACAGAAAAAGTACCAAGGAGCTCTTAAAACTTATATTTTAAACTAAAATTGTTAGCTATATTTAAGTATCATTCCTCATGGGAAAGGACCAAGTCTTATTCCAGAGCTGATGCAGAGAAAATACAAGATGAGTTCAGAACATATTTCTGTGATTCAAAGTGACTGATAAAATAATCAAGACCTGTCCAAAAGACACAGTGCTCAACACAAAAGGACTCCCTTACCAACCATGTAACACTTAGGATGGAAGTATTACAGTGATTTATTATAATTTATTGAATAAAGTACCATTGAATTCCTAGAACAAAACCATAAAATAGTTGAGTACTGCCTCCGAATTATTGTATGAAAAAAAAGGTCAAATCTAGAAATCATTGTTAAATACTTATAATGATTGGGAAAGAATCATTATGAAATGCTTTCATGGCTGGTGGAAGTTTAATGAGAAATTGTCTCATGTTAAAATGTTGGGGAGAATAATAACTTCACAGTGGACCAACTGGACACATAGTGCCTCAACTAAGTGACCAGACTTAATGTCGCCAATAATACCACAACCAAACATTTAGTGCCACTTGATAGAGCAATGTGGAAAGATCTACTATATGTGATGGGAATTTGTCACCTGCCTGAGAACCTGGGGAAATACCAGGCTAACACTCAACACTTCACCTATATTGAAAATATAGAAGGCATTGAGTACTGCTTTGGATTAAAGGGCAAGAGCATTGTTTGTATTATTGAAATACATTGTCCTGGTTGTATTCTGAATTAGGGACGGGGCAGAAGAGGGTGCTAGAATGGAAAATAATGACATAATTGGCAATTTGCTAATAAAACTTATAATTGATAATAATACAGGATAAATGTCATATTGAATCAAATAATTGTCCTACATTTATACAAGGCTGCATATTTGTTCTCAGGAAATGCTGAAGCCCTGGAGAATAAGAGGCATGGTTTTCACAAGCCCTTTGTAAATGGTTTGGGACAATTGTGTAGGCAGATAGGTATGAAAAGTGTGAATTTGTATTGGACAACACGGAAGTTGCTTTTATTATTAATAATAATTTTCTATGCATTTGAAATTGTGTTAAAATAAATTAAAATTGTTCAGGTTCTATTGATATTCTCATTGAAAGAATGTGTATGTCCCCACATGCACATGTGCAGTGCATATATGTGCATGTATGTACAGGTGCATATGGCCATGCCTGCTCATGTAGAAGTCAGAGGTCAACGTAGATGTGTTGTCTTAACACTCTCCACTGTGTTTCTTGAGACATGATCTCTCACTGAACCTGGAGCCAGCCACTTTTGCTGGCCAGAAAGAGCCTGGGATCCATCTGTCTGTCTCCCCAGTGGAGAGATTACAAGCATACATCTTAGCATCTGACCTATTTTTCCCCCTATATCGGTACCAGGATTAAACTTAGCCATCTCCTCAGCCTTGAATGTTTTTTGTTGTTTGTTTTTGGTGCTTGGAATTAGCATTTGGGGACTGAGTTCATGGACCAAGTGCATTTTTAAGAACTCTTTACTACTGAACCACATCCCCAACCCTTTCGAATGTAGTCTGTTTATTTATTCTTTATACGTGTATACAGATGTGTGTACGACTCTGTACACATAGAGGCCAAGGGATATCAGTGTGCTCCATTAGCACTCATACCCTTGATATAGGGTCTTTCCCTGGACTAGAACAGGCTGGCAGCCATCAACCCTCAACCATCCTCTTGTACCTGAGGTTACAAATCCTGGCAGCCATGCCTGGCTCTTTGTTAGTGTCAGAGACCACAACTCATATCATCTCACTTGTGCAACAAGTGATCTTACCAACTGAGCCATCTCCTTTATCCTTGAATGCATTTTTAAAAGCTATTTTAATGGTTTTGCCAATGTTCCTCTAATAGAGGACAATCTGGGAATGTGTAGCTAAAAATCATTCATAAATACACTCAATACATGGATTGATATTCAGCCCTAGGTTTCAGAAGACTTTTTTTTTTAGACAGCATCTCAAGTATCCCAGACTGACCTCTAATTCACACTTGTTATGTAGCCAAGAATGACCTTGACTTTCGGATTCTGCCAACTGTTGAGATGAGAAGGATGCTAGGACTCTGTGTATGCTAAACAAAGTACTCTAGCAACTGAGGTCATCTCCAAACCTCAGAGACAATTGCTCTGTAAAGGAATCTTTGGATGAAAAGAGTCTGTTTGGAAAAAGGCTTTCAAGAAATCTTATATACTTATTTTTCATACCATTCTTGTAGAGTTAAAAGCCAAAGTATCACCATTTTGAAATGTAAAGAATCTAAGAGTAAACAGAACATCTGAATAGATCGTGGCAGGGATGTTAGAGAAAGTGGAGTGAGACAGAAGCCTTTGATGACAAGCCAATATTCTGAAGACCAGAAACTGAGTGTGAATTTCATAATTTTTGTCTAAGAAAAATTTCAAGATGGATTAAATTAAATACACATCTACAGAAGTTAAGAGTTCTGTATTGGCTACAAGCAAAGAACAGAAAGAGGAGGGGCACGAGGGGAAAGGGAAAAGGGAAACAAGATACATTTTGTTAAAAAAAAACTCAAAACGATATTTGACACATTTTATACTGACTTGAAAAGATATAAAAAAAGATATATTTGCACCTTATTATAGCTTCTAATTATACTTCTTTGATATTTATTTGTTTATATTCTTCCAAGCAGTCCCATCTAACTTAAATACTTCCTCCTGATGAAGAGCACTTAACTCTGCTTTCAAGGTACAGGTCAACACAGGTTTGTAGGCTGTCAATTCATGACCACGATGATCATCATCCATGACATCATGTAAAGAAACTGTCATTAACTGAGAGAAGAAAACATTAATATGAACCTTTCAAACGGTGTCTTTGGAATCCATTTCTATAGAAGGTGGCTGCAGCTGGTGCAATTACTCTTCCCTATCATGTTGTTTTGTAAATCTGAGATGCCAAATACATTTCATCTAATATGTAAAGTCCAGCTCACGTATTAGGGTGCCTTCAATTCCAGAAGATTGCAAAGCTAGTTAGCAGTGTGAGATAACTAGCCAAGATGGAGGATGTCAGTGTGTGTACTCTTTCAAGACTTGCCCTCACATGGACCTGATCATTGCCAGCTACTGCTGATGGGTAAAATCCTCCATACTCTCGTTCATGCCCATCTCAGAGCCAAGCTCACCCTTAGTGAGATCTTATAGGACTCTTATAAGAAGATTTCTCCTTCAAATCTCACTAGCCAATGATGATGGCTGGTATCCAAGGAGACTGTGAAGAAACTAACTTCTTTCTTTATAACAAGTAATCAAGTTATAGAAATGTGTTCTCCTTCTACTCTGTAATGAAACCAAGCTGGTATTTTCATTTGTGTTTCTTGAGATAAGAATGCCAAGATACGGGGCTGGGGATTTAGCTCAGTGGTAGAGCGCTTACCTAGGAAGCGCAAGGCCCTGGGTTCGGTCCCCAGCTCCGAAAAAAGAACCAAAAAAAAAAAAAAAAAAGAATGCCAAGATACAGCTACCAAGTTGTCTCAGTTGGTAAAAATTATTATTCTGCAAAGCCACATTGAAAGATTACCAACTCCTGACTCCCAGAAGCTAACCCCTGACTTCCTAGTGTATGACATGCATGTACCCACACCCACACATCACACACACATACAAACACAGGCATACATGCACAGACACACACAAACATACCTCCCCACACACTAAATACAATACCTTTCATTTTTATTAAATCTTTGAGAACTTCACGGTATATTTTGATCATATTCACCCTCAACTTTTCTCCTTAACCCTTCTCAGACACATCCCCCCTCATAGCTCCTAACTCTATGCTCTTCTTCCTTCCTTCCTTCCTTCCTTCCTTCCTTCCTTCCTTCCTTCCTTCTTTCCTTCCTTTCTTCCTTCCTTCCTTCCTTCCTTCCTTTCTTTGTTTCTTTTAATTTAAACCATGGAATCCAGTTTATGTCATCCACTGGAATCCTAACAGGATCCACACCTTAAAAGAAAACCGACTCTCTATATAAAGATAAATAGATAGATAGATAGATAGATAGATAGATAGATAGATAGATAGATAGATAGATTACAAGACTCTCATAAAACCAGAAACCATCAACTGTCCATAGTTGTTAGTTAAGTTTTATGGCTCATGACCCTTCTGACTCTATGCTATAATACTGAGTGCCTTGATCTTGTGCAGGTATTGAGCAGTGCAGAGATCCCAATGACACTGTTCTGTTCCACTCCTCCTGGCTTCTGGCCATTACAATCTTTCTACCCCATATTCCTTGATGGTCCCTGAGCCTGGTGGATGGGTGAAAAAGATCTCCTATTTTTGGCTGAACTCTCTACTGACATTTATTCTCTGTTCCTTGGCCAGTTGTGAAATTCTGTATTAAGCATTTTCCATTGCACACACAAAGAAATAAGCCCTTCTTTGATGAGGTCAGAGGGTGACACTAATTTATGGTTATAGAGATACAAATATAGATGGCAGCTAGTTTGATGCTCTGCCCATTTAGCTGCCTAATGATGCTAGATTCATCCCTGTAGCTTGTGAGATCTCCAACTATAGGTTCTTGGAGTGACTTACAGTCCCAGACACATATCCTTCTGTGGAGTAGAAAGTTACAGAAATTGGTTAGTTATCTCCACAGCATTTCTTACACTAGTGCACCATAGGCATATCTGGCAACACTGGTCATTATTGCATTTCATGGAATTCTAAGCTGGGTCAGGCTCTTAAGTGGCATTTTACTCCAGCAGCCTAGATAACACTCTCTGGTACTATGAACACTAGTTATCAAGGATGAAGTTTCTGGTCAGTAACAACTTGATGTTGCAGTGTCCTATGACCGACGTTTGCTTGTCTTCAGCAATAGGGTCTTACCACCAAGTCCATACAGGTAAGCAATAGCAAGGTGATGCCTTGTGTCATTGTGGCAGTCTCAGAGACATTTCTGACCAACAACTTGAGGGGAGACAACCCATATATGGAATTATGGACATGGCACTGGGAATTTTATTTGGCAACCTATGGCTTCCAAGAAGAGTGTACTCCCCTTAGTAAGGTGACTCCAAGTTGAATTTAATATATATGTATATTAATATAATAAAA
This sequence comes from Rattus norvegicus, assembly GCF_021556685.1. Taxonomy (NCBI): domain Eukaryota; kingdom Metazoa; phylum Chordata; class Mammalia; order Rodentia; family Muridae; genus Rattus; species Rattus norvegicus. Next base: position 72,093,085 of record NC_141544.1, read on the forward strand.
TATACAATATATAATATAATGAACATAATATAATATAATAAATAAAATATATAAAATGGAATAAATTATACACACATATAAGGTTATATATTATAATTTATAAATATGTTTATTTTATCTATATTATAAGTATATAATATAGTTTTATCTTTTATAGCACTTTTGCTGTTATTTACCAGTGACGTTCTTCCTCTGTCTTACATTCCTATCTCTTTCCCCACTTAAACCTCCCTCCCCATTACCTACTTTTCTTACCTCGTTCATAATAATAAAAGCAAATTAAAAAAACAAAGAATGCCAAGATAATTGGTAGAATAATGAGGCTGACCTTGGCATAGGCATTCATTAGGCCTGAATTAGCCCCAAATCATCAGTCCATTATGTAGTTTTCAAGTACTAAGTGTGTAGACGCCTTATATTATGTGTTGTAGAAAATACACACACACACACACACACACACACACACACACACACACACACGACTGAATAAAGCTTTTTTCCTTTTGTTCTCCTGGCATTCAAGTCCATCTGAGAAGGTAATGTATTCACAAAAGTACCTATCACACAGCCCATTCATAGAAGAGGGACAAGTGGGGACCAGTGAACTATCTCTCCTTGCTGTGTGTCTCTAGACCTGGTACATTGTAAAGGGAATGCTGAAAGTCTAGATAGAAGCGTTCCTTAATCAAAAACACTCGAGTCAATCTCAGGGAGAACCCTGAGTTCTTCCACATCTCAGGCCTCTGCTTTTTCTGATATGAATAAGAAATTTCTCCTGGTCTGATTTCTTAATGCGAATATGGAGCAGAAGGAGCAGTGTGGGACAAGCTTCAAGAATTAGCTCTCGTTATTACAGCTCGGACACTTCGTCCTTTACTAGCTGAATTTTCTAATGGTAAAAATGAGGAAATTACTTCATGGTCTGCATTTTATACCTGATGGGTTGGTTAGGAGACTCATGTGATCCTGTGTGAAAGTACTTCAAAAATAATTAAGTGCCATGAAAGTGTAGAGGGTTATTAATTGTGACTCACATTGATTAAGCACTTATGTGCCAGGTATTGTGCTGACATTTTATCTTTCCCCACCTCAGTTAACCCTTCTGTAACCATTGGCAGTGGATACGATTATCAACATTCTAGAGAGAGAGAAACTGAGGTGTACAGGGATTATGTGCCTAAGAGATGATCAGGCCTAAGAGAGATTTCAGTCGGATCAAACCTGTTCTTCAGTGCAGACCTGCCCTCTCTCACCAGGTCTGCTATCATAGGAAACACCGGATAGGTGAATGGGCAGTACCTACGGCTTCCCGATGGTGCCTGCAGGCAGCATGGTGTGTGTGCGTGGTTTAAACCAAATGCTTTCCTGGTGAAAGAAGAAATGCAGAGTCTTGGGAGAGAAAAAACATTTCCAAGGAGACTCAAATATCCCTTCGCCTCATGTATGCACAGGCACGTCCACTTCAGCCCTGGGTATTTAACCAAGCTAATTTGAAACTGATATTCACAGCTTGCTGTGGTGGCACTGATTAATCTGTTAGATTGTGGTAACAAGCTGAGGAATTGTTGGTTCAACTGCTCTCTTCCTGCCCAGGAGTCCAGGGAGCCCTGACTTGCTTTTGCTTTGTCCTTACTGCCCTGGGATTCCTAAAGCATCTAAATCAAGAAACCAGGCCATTTTAGGACAAAGTTGGAAGCTGGACTAAAAGAAGTGGAGAGATGGCAGCTAATATTGGTGTGTGTGTGTGTGTGTGTGTGTGTGTGTGTGTGTGTGCACGTGCACATGTCCATTTGCTACTGTAACTCCAAAATATCCTAGTTCAAAGCCTTAGACTTGGAGCAAGAGGCACAACAATGTTTACAAATAGAACCTCTCTGCCCTCCATCTCCACAGAGCGTGGCCAAGCAGATGAGAGGAGAGAACAGAAAAAAGGTGAACCTTTGGGGGAGGGGCTTTATCTTTGTTGTTACAGTGGACCCGTCCCAGCTCCAAAGGAAGGGGGTGACAGCTAGCAAGTTCCACCCAATTCTTCCTCTTTGCCACCCGTGACCTCTGTTCCTCTAAATTGTATGCCAACTGTAGAAGTAGCAACTAGAGCATCTCATCATGTGGCAGCGAGAGGAATGATCTACAGACACAAACCTACAGATTCTGGTCCACCCCAGCTTGAACAGTACAGAGGTATCACCACTCCAACCACACCTCCCCATTCCTCATCCCTCCTGGATGGAATAACACGCAGAGTTGATGATGGAAAGAGGCCTGGAGGAACTCTGGCTTCTCTCCAACATGCTGGAATCCTCCCAAGCATACCCTGGAGCCCAGTGCACAAACCACACCAGTCAGTCAACATCCAACATCTTATTTATTCCTCAGAACACTCTTAAGAATGAAGTAAATCTTATTGTTCTCATTTTTGGAGAAATTCCAGGAATTGCAGTGCGTTATCCAGATAATAATGTGGAATTAGGACTCCACTGGTCAGGTTTCTGACTGATCTGTGCACCTATTCTCAGCAGTCACAATTGGAAATCCATATATTGGGTATGTCCCAAGTCTAGCAAAAAAGGGCTTCCTTTTGGGTTGCCTCAGGATGGAAGCGTTCCTGTGTTTTCCATGTGCTCTACATGGGAAGCATAGTCGTCATTGCTTCCTTTCAGACTCTTTGCCTGAGTCACCGTCTCTCTGCATTTTGTGTTCACCTCCCAGTGTCTTGCTTAGCTTTCTGATTCTCTTGTCATCTGCCTAAGAAATCACTTCCCACATATATTAGGAACTTGGTCATCTAACTGTCCCCTGAAGATTTTTGTTTTAAAAGAAAGCGAAATGGAACACCGATAAAAATGTACCAATCCTTCAAGTGGAAGCAGATCACTAGGATTTGGAGGGGGCAGAAAATGATATTTCAGGGATCATAAGGCCCACAACCTGGCATAGATTAGTGAACATTCATAAATATTTAAACTAAGCTCAGAAGAACACACATGTGATTCTGGTTCTGTGGAAGACTGGCTCAAATAACCCTACCTGTATCAAAAGGATGAATCCTCCTTAGAAATAAGAAACTTCCTGCATCTCTGAGGCCCAGGTCAGGTCCACTTTGTCCCAGGGAAGGCAGCCAATCAGAGCACATGTTCTTCTTGGCAACTTCATGTCATGTTCAGGTACAACCTCTGTCTGACACATGTCACCCAGTGTATGGTGGCTCCCAATGATTCACAAGCCTAGGATTTCTGTTTCACTCAAACAAGCAGAACCTGCTGTCTGAGCCCCATAGGGATGAGGAAGCCTCCTTTCTGACCTCCCATTTTGAGTGTAGAAATGCAGACTGCAACAGAAGATCTGCAGAGAGGAGGAGGTGAACTAGAGAACATCACCATGGTAACATCTTTTCCCAGCATCATTTTTCTCCGGACCAAGCCCATCTCTAAAGCAATCCTTTCTGGAGCTATAGCCCTGTGAAGAAAGGGCCATGAATTTGCAACTCCCTCGTGTGTCACACTCAAGTGATCTCTCTGCCCTCCTCCAATTCAGGAGCCTCTGCTGTGAGTCTGAGTGTTTATTTACTATTCTGTTAGGCAGAAGGTTTTTGAGTTCCTTTTCACTAACCAGCTGCCCTGCTTTCAGTCCCTAAACAGAATGTAATAAGCTATCGGAGCTTGGGCTTTAAATCACCTTTTTCTTTTGCTATATTTTCAGAACCTACCTATACCTGGTACATACATGGTAGGTATTTAGTAAATATTTGTTTAATGAGGACAAGTCTAATTTGAAAAATAAGAAATGAATGCATAGGTTCATATGAAAGTAGGCAGTTTTAGTATTATGTATAGATTCCCATGATCATGTAGCCAGACGTTAAAGGAGAGCAGCTGACTCCCCATCCTTTGACATATATTGGACCATAACTGCAGTTTGTTGGGATGGAGAGATGGCTCATTGGCTAAGAACACTGCTGCTCTTCCAGAGGACCTGGGTTTCAATTCCGGGCACCCACATAGCAGCTCATACCTGTCTCCAATCCCAGTTCCATGAAATCTGACACCCTAGCACAAACATACCTGCAGGCAAAACACCAGTGAATGTAAAATAAAAATAAATTATATATATCCAACTTCTTTCTTACTAAAGTCAATGCAAAGGGAAGGGATATCCTACCTAGGAGATAAAATTTCTCATCCTTAAACTTTTAACACAGATCCTATGTATTATACAGTGGTGGTTAATATAGATTCTCAACTTGACAGCATCTAGAGTCAACTAAAAAAAAACTCTGGACAGGTCTATGGGGATATATTCTGGATGGATTGACTGAGGAAGGAATGAACACTGTCCCCCAAGACTGGGCATCACCCTCTTATGGTGACAAATAGAAGCCCAGAGTGGAGGTCGGTGGGGGTGGGCTGTAACATGCTGCTCTTGCCTGCCCATCTTGTGTTTAGTTTTTGAAACAATGCCTCACTGTATAGCTCTGGCTGCACTTAGAACTTGTTGTGTAAACCAGGCTGACCTCGAACTCACAGAGATCCACAGGTCTCTGCCTTTATTGCTCTTTGCTCATGTGATCTGGGATCTGGGATCTGGGATCTGGGATCTCGTTGCTGCTACTGCTGCGGCAATTAGCAAGTGCCGTTAATGCTACCTGCAACTAACAAGCCATTCTTTTTTGTATAAAAAAAACATGTTGCTATTTTGGTTCAAATTATATATATGGGAATTCCTATATATGAGAATTCCTACATATGGGAATTCCTATATATGAGAATTCCTACATATGGGAATTCCTATATATGAGAATTCCTACATATGGGAATTCCTATATAAGGGAATTCATATATATGGGAATTCATATATATATATGGGAATTCATATATTCATATGGGAATTCATATATTCATATGGGAATTCATATATATATATATATATATATATATATATATATATATATATATATATGGATCCTCTGCAGAAGTAATTACAGCTGACTATGAGCTGCCTAAAACAGGTGTTGGGAACTGAATCCAGGTTCTCTCAGCAAGGGTAGTAATTACTCCTAGCCCTGATCCATCTACCCAACTGCCTTTCTTTTTAGGAGATTGGTTCCTGAATTTATATGTGAAAGCAAACGTGGACACTTGTTTAAGTTGAACCATCTTGAGCTGGTGAGATTTGAAGAAGGAGTATACACAAGTTTTCCTAGTTACTCACACAGCTTTTCTGTAAGTTTTAAACTTTCAAAATTGAAAAAGAAAACAGAAAAAAAAGTGGCAGGTTTCTGTATTCGAAACCACTGCAGTATGTCAGGAAACTGCTTCAAGTAATTTGTATGTGCGTTACAAATGGATCCAGTCTTGAAAAGCTCAAAGAAAACTTCAAAACCATTGTTACACAAGTGACTCTGAGATACAGAAGTGCATGGTGAAGAGCGGTCCAGCAGATGCTAATTTGCATATGGTATTTTTAGGAAGGCCTGGTTCACAACCATCTAAAGTAGATAGTATGACAGGTTGACAGGTGAGTAGCACTCTGCTCAAACCTCTCAACAAACCACCCCTCAGCCTGGCTTTTTCTGTGGACTTCAAAAGGCCAATGGGATCTTGAAATATCTAAAGGTTGAGCGGTCAGGTGGAAGCCTGTGTGCTCCTCCTCCTCATGTCAGTGATTCTCATTCATACAGACGACCTACATTGTTGATGTCTTTGCCACTGTGCTAGGCGTATGCAATCAAGGAACTATTCACAAATAACCAACTCCACGAAATTATCAGAACAGGGAAAGCGACTACCAGCAGCAGCCTGTGTTCCACGTGGACAATTGCTGAGGACTTCCTCTTCTCAGAATGTCAATGGCATAGGAGAGTCTCATTAGGAAAAGGGAGCAGGAACAATAAGGGTGATGACCAAGGAAACTTAATGGAGAGGGAACTCTCATAGACCTTAAGAGTTAGCTATGGAAGGCCTGTGTAGCAGTGATGAGCATGTCACAGACAGAAACTTACAGGCAGCACAGTGCATTTAGTCCTGAAGCAAGATATGTTTCCGCAGGTGGGTGTGTCTCCATGTTGTCACATGACCAGTTAAAAAGGATAAACATTAAGCAAAACATGCCTATTCTGCTTATATCTTTCTTTAGATCTTTTATTTTTCTGTATCATACACTACATGTATATCTTTTTGTCATATTCCATACATAGCACTCAGAGTTAAAAAAAAAGTTAAAATAATGTGTGTGTGTGTGTGTGTGTGTGTGTGTGTGATGACTATTCAAGATCGGTGTTTATGTGTATATAGTACTGAGAATGGAATGTAAGTTCTCCTTTTATACATTCAGTCCTTGAGCAGTTCCTTCCCATACAGATATAAATGACCCAATGAAGGGTTAGCAAACATGACTGTAGCAGAGGCTTGCTATCTGTTCAGTGGTCTTATCTTTTGGAAATTTTGTTTTGGAAGCCAGTGATCATATTATAAAGTACCATACATTAGAACCTGGAAAAATAAGAAGACACATAGAGAATTGACCTTGGGTGCCCAGCTCTAGATGAGTTCCTGGTAGACTACAGCCAGTTTGTGACCTCAGAAGCATATGTTCCCAGAAGCCAGTAATTCCCCTCCAAAATGCAAACACACAACTATACAAAATAACTAATTGTTGATGTTTTAGTCAACTGTGTTTTGGAGTATGTTTCATTTAGCAGTAAGCTAGTGTTTAACATAGCAATTGACGCCTATAAATTGAATGTTGCTAGAACAGAAATCTATACTACATGTCATTAGATTAGGACACAACAGATGTTTAAAGAGTTTTATACACAAGGTACTTTGTGTATGTGGTGCTGGCAATGGAATCTAGGGTCCTTGGATACTAGGTGGGAGCTACACCACTGAGATACATTTCCAAGCTTTTAAGGGCAGGTGGAAATGTCATATTGTTCAGGGCCACCTGGAAAGGCAAACAGGTTTATTAGGCCAAACTGTTGGGAAAAGGAAGTGGTTGGAGGATATTGGTCATAGATTGGTGAATAGGATGGATACTGTGTACCCTACTGCATCCTAATTCTTATGCAGACTTAACATCCAAAGTGACAGAGTTCAGACATTGAGAAAATAAATTTGTCTATTTATAGGTTTAAATATGGTGATGCCATCTTGATGGAACTGGCACTCATGTAGGAAGGAAAAGAACATATCTTGTCTATCACAGCCATACACAAATCAGGAAAATGTCTCTCAGCAGCTAATAGCCCAAGTGATTCCCAATTTTGGAGTCCTCGCCCTCCAGAAATAGAAAGATCTTTGTTATTCAAGCCCCCCAGTCTATATTATTTTTTAATAGTAGACGGAGACAGGGGCTTTTTATACATGAAAGGTGCTCCACATGGAATTTCTCATTGTCTTAAGGATTTGGCCAGATCCTCTTAGGTCCAAAATGCCGCATCATCATTAACAAACAAAGCGTGAAATGCATGACTATTGGGGGATTGGGAACTCAAAGGTAGAAGAAGCCTGAAGAATTTGGAGACTGCTGAACTTCTAGAACAATAAGAGATGTCTACTGAAAGCTGGAAGAAGAACCAGGCTACAGACTATAGAAAACTGAAGTGATTGTCACCGTTGGTAATCTAGAAAGTAGCTATTATAACCATGAGGTTGAAAACATCTTAAAGAGACTCCCAGGCAGAATACTCAGCCTAAACCTGTGTCAGGGTTTCTGTTGCTGTGATAAAACACCACTACCCAAACTAACGTGGGGAGGAAAGGAAGTATCCGGCCTATGCTTCTACAACACAGCCCGTCAAAAAGAAGTCTAGGCAGGAACTCAAGGCAGGAACCTGAATGTAAAAACGGAAGCAGAAGCTATGGAGGAAGGTGGCTTATTGGCTCTCTTCTCTTAGTTAACCGAACTTGCCTTCTTATGCAGCTCAGAACCCGCTGCTCAGGGGTAGTATCACCCTCAGTAGACTGGGCCTCGCCACATGGAAGACAAAGCCTCCGTAGACTTCACCACCGGGCAATCTTACAAGTAGCCTTTTCTCAATTAAAATTCCCACTTCCAAGATATATCTAGGTTTGTGTCAAGCTCACCGAGACCACCCATCACAACCGGTGTCCTCTGGTTTTGAAGAGCTACAGTGAGAAGCTGAAGAGACTGCTGTTCAGTTTTCAAGCTCAACTTGGAGGCAATCTCTCCCACTTAGGAACTTCTGGTTTACACAACATGACATTTCTTTATTTCCAATGTCTCCAGCTGGTAAAACATTTAAAAGAAAGACACAATCCTACTTATACTATACATGGAAAATGAAGTTACCTCTGATTCATTCTCATGGGTTCTCAGAAATGCTACATCGATGTTGTTTAAAGTTGAAGGGTTGCAAACTACAGGCATATTTGACTTGCCACTTGTTTTTAAGTAAAGTTTTATTGAAACACTGCCATACACATTTGCTTACATTACATCTATGACTGCTTTTGCAGTATAATCACAGAGGCCATATGAATCACGGTCACATTTCTTGCGCAATATTTACAGAAAACAGTTGGTGGTCCCATGTTAAAAGCAGGTAACTCTAGCTATAGTTTGTTATGAAGAAGATAAATGAGACCAATATTTTTCAAGGAGTCTAACATTTTACTAGGACTGAGTGAGTGCTACAATAAGAGAGAACTATGTGAAGAGCAAAGTAGGGATAGAAAAGCAGGAAAATGGCTAGAGAGGGGGATGAGGTATCAGAAAGAATTTGATAGGAAGAATAGAATGAGAAGGAGAAACGTTCATAGAAATGTGTATGTGCTCATAGTGCTTGAACTGTGCAATTTCTGGTTAGTTATAACTTCCTGTTTTTGTCTTGCATACAATCACTGTTAATATGCTACACTTGATTAAAGCATCTACGCTGCTTCATAGAACATCCACTTTTCCCATATCCAACCCTCAGAACTCTGCCATTGCTGTCTGCCAAGGATCCTAAACTCTCTTCGGGTAGTAACAGTCACACGACATTTCTGGCCAGAGATACAATCAGAAATCATTGGTGGGGATTTTTCCAGGGAGTCTTTAAAAAGAGGACAGACAGGTGGCTCTTTACGTTCTTTTGTCATTTCACTTGTTCTCCTGTTGGGAACATGAGTGCAATTTGCATAATTACTAGCCATGGTTGTCATGGAACGGCAAAGATGGATGCAGTATGCTGGGGATGGGGCAGAAAGTCAAGAACCTAGGTCCATTCGAGAGTTTTCAGATGGCCATGTCAACCTTGGAGGATCAAGCTGTAAAGATCCTTATGAGCAAAACAAATCCTTTCTGTATGTATACCCTAATTTCGTGGGTATATGACAACGAAATGGATCACAATTATTATTACATATCTAGTCTTTGTTTTTTCCATGTCTTCTCAGAAGTCAAGGAGGCAGGACTTAAAATAGCTAGTCGTATCACATCTACATTTAAATCCAGGGGGAGAATTAATGCTTGTATGCCTACTCAGTCTCAACATACTTTCTACAACACTTATCCAAGATGCCCTGCCAATTCAATGGTGACACCCACAGTGGCAAGACCTTTCTTTTCACCTCAGTTACTGAAATCGAGGCAAACCCCTACAGACATGCCCATAGGCCAACCTGATTTGGACAACTCTTCCCTGAAGACTCTCTTGCTGGGTGATTCTAGACTAGGTCGAGTTAAGCACCACCACTACATTCATAAGCAATAATGGACAAATGCATTCTTCTGATATTTTGACTTTCAGGGAACAAGATATATAAATTAAACTTAATTACTGTAAAATTATATCAGATTGCTTAAGCTAACCCATCCTAAATTGCCCCAAATTTCACATTCCTTGTAATCGACTACTGGAATAGTTTGAACATTTTACATATTGGAGTATAGAAAGAAGTATGGTACAATGAAATCAAGAATCCTGCACCTATTTTGCATTTATGAAAAACTATAAATTGATCCAATGCTATAAGTACTTACAAACTAATCTTTCCCCCTAGGCCAGTGCTTCTCAACCTTTCTAATGTTGTTACCCTTTAATACAATTCCTCATGTTATAGTGACCCCCAACCATAAAGTTATTTTCATTGCTACTTCATAAGTGTAATTTTGCTACTGCCATAAATTATAGTGTACATTTCTGATATCTGATATGCAGGTTACCTGATATATGATTCCAAGTGGGTTGCAGCCCACAGGTTGGGAACCACTGCTCTAGGATGTTTTCTCTTAAGCCAACCAACCTCTAATTCTCTATGGACAGTTCAAGTCAATTCCAATACCCACTACTGGCCACTAGCCTCAAACTCACAGGCTAAGGGTTCAGCTCCACAAACCTCTTTTCTACTTCAGATTTGTCACAAGTCTCCAGAACCACCTGTTAAACTGATTCAGTATCTATTGGAAGCTTCCACAGCTCCCTCATACAGCTTGATAATTTGCTAGAATGGACTAGAGAACTCCAGAAAATACTTTGCTTGGGTTTGCTATGCTATATTATTATAAAAGATAAGAAAAGCTAGATAAAGATAAGAGGTAATGGAAAGTTGGAGCAGCCGGGCCCTCTTTGACCATGCTAAAGCGAGTGGAAGTGTTTAGCAACCTCCATTTTCTCCGAGTCTCCTCATTCATCAGCTACTGAAGCCACCCTCTTCTCTCCCTTTCAGAGTTCATGAGGTTGGGTGGAGAGATCCCAGTGTTCACTTGCAACTACATGTTACTGATGAAGAACGCTCATTAGACAGCCTAGGAACTGGATCCAGCCTATGCAATCTCATTAATCTACCATGCTCAAAGAAGCCCTGTCCACGTCACAAAAGTTATTCCTATGACACAAATAATTCCAAGGGTTTTAGGGTCTTATGCCATGGACAAGAGATAAAGTCTAAATAGAGTTGGTTTTAAAAAAGAATTGCTATTTATTCTTGACATGCGCAGACATACAAAGTCTTTGTGTGCCCTTCCTCTTGACCCCTCTTCTTCACAGAAGTAAGTTTATGCCTGGTACATAAATATGGCCAATGGAACTCAGGACACGGAGTATTTTGCTTAAAGATATTTATCAACCTGCTTTCTAACTATGTATCTCTCTACCCACAGATTAACGGCATTCACAGCCCTCATCAGAGAAGCATCTTGTGGCATGGGTGGCATAAGGAGACTCAAAAATGGCCGAAGGGCAGAGTATAGGAGTGTCTAAGAAAGACTGTAAAGGGTTGGGGAGTTAGCTCAGTGGTAAAACGCTTGCCTAGCAAGCGCAAGGTCCTGGGTTCGGTCCCCAGCTCCGAAAAAAAAAAAAAAGAAAGAAAGAAAGAAAGAAAGAAAGAAAGAAAGAAAGAAAGAAAGAAAGAAAGAAAGAAAGAAAAGACTGTAAGGCCAGAGGACAGGGGGGACTGGGACAAATAGTATTCTTATGATACCTCATTTTCTAATTTTCTTTTTTAGTTCTGGAGACCATAAAATCAGCAATAGATATTCAAAGTCCATATTTCCCCAGCAGTGAATAACAAGGGTATTAACTACTTAAAATTATCAGGTCAAAAACCTGGAAAAGGAAGCAGTGGTGAGCAATTTGAAAGCATGGGCATAGCATTGAGTATAGATGTTGGAAGTCATGTCTTATATGCTGCATGGCATTTCCATCACACATTCTTCATAAAATTCCAGATTTTCTGAGGCAAAGATTTCATATGAAGGAAGCTACAGAGACATTTTAACTCGGATGGAGCCTCCCCCTTGGAAAAGTGGATTTCTTCAGAAATAGATTCATTAAAATTAGATAATTTCTTCACGGAATTCTTATCAACCTTGGTATTTTTGGAACCTCTGAGTACTTCCCATCATGGTAGAATGTGCAGGTTTTCTGCCTCTTCTGTCTGACAAGAATATTGATAGCCCTTGATTATGAATATTGATAGACTACGAAGATGAGGCTTCCAGTTACAAAGCAGAGGAAATTTACCCCTGAAGCAAAAGTCTGAGTCAACCAAGCTACTTTCTAAAAAGGCAACCCAGAAATATTAGTTAGGTCTTTGAATATGAAAGATTTTCAGACAATGACATTATTAAAGCTACTCTCACGGGGCTGTCCTGGTCAGGGCTTGGTTCTTCCTGAAATGCTAATGTGCACTGAGGTATTCACCACTTGGCGTGTTTTGCCTGGAAATTTAACTCTCTTACTTCAAGCACCTTTGAAGCAGCTGTTTGGCTTAACCTCGACCATGCATTAACCTTATAATCAGTCCCAAATCCATTTGGTGACCCATGACCTCATATGAGCTTACCTACCTTCCAGTCATGTAGCCCAGCATAAGACAAAAGCATACTATATCTGTAGCCCAGTTACTGTGCGGAGGGTCCTACCAGTCCTCTGCAAAATGCTGTCCCCCCCCCCAAAAAAAAACTCCAAAGGAAAAAACCCACAAAAAAGAAGAAATGCACTCAGGCACATTGGTGTACACACACAGAACAAGGCAACACTCAAACATTGGTGGCTTCTTAAAAAAGTTGAAGGATGAAAACAACACATGATTCTGACCCCTTTTCTGTTTTAAGAAAGATATTTTACTACAAAACATTCTTTTCAATCTAAAGGGTTTTTTTTTCCTTTTTAGCAACAGACGCTTTCAAACTTGTTTCCCAGTACCTGCATTTACCAAAATACTTAGTCTGTTCTGATCGTTTCATTAAAGAAACCAGCAAAGAAAAGCTATTTTTCTCCCCCCCCAAATACAGACACAAAAACAGACTATTCATTTATGAAATCACTAACTTCTAACTATGAAGTGCTACTCAGACCTAGCCCAGAAAGCCACACAAAGGTCTGGCCAGACACTGGGATGGAACTACTCTTAAAAAAAAAAAAAAAAAAAAAGTTAACCAGATTTTAAGTGAGGGAAAAAAAAAAAAAAAACAGCAGACAGATCCATCTGTAAGATGTGAGCATGACATGTCCAGAATAAATGGTCTTAATATTTGCATATGGATCATAGTCAATCCAAAAATATAGAGGCAGATGCGTGTCTATGTTAAGCATATACTCACATGAATGTGAGACGCGCCATGTGCATTTGTTATACCTTTGCTTATATGTAAAGTAACTTACACAGCATTTGCTTTTGAGGAAAAGTAAGGCAAACCGCAAGGCTCACACAGAGGTGACAGGGAAAACTAAAACACAGAAGAAAATGTATTCTCTAACTTTGCGGCATCCTCGTGTAGGTCTCTAAAATGAAGACTAATGGCTTGGCTGATCTGTTGCTAATAGGGTAGATTAAGGAAAGCAGTGCAGTTAAAAGCTAACAGAGATGAGTAAGCCTAGGGATAACAACAGGGAAACTGAGTGTTTCTAGGTGGGGGAGGGGAGCAGGAATCATGAAGTGCACAGAAAGCAGAACCATTGTGTGCTTGGCAGTTGTGTATGTTGTTGCTTCGCTGGGCTGATCGAAACACTGCCAATTTGTTTTGGTTTGTTTCCTGCTATCCTAATGGATGGCTATCACCGAGCTGTTGATTGTGTCATTGTTCAGTTGGCTGGATTCCTTCATTAAGATGGATGAAACGTTTGCACCAAGTGTCTCATGGTCAGATGATTTTGGTCACCTAAATAACATTAATATCGATTATGGGGAGATCTGAACACCATGCCCTCTCTTCTTCTTCTTCAGGACGTGTTATTCTGGTAACTATTTTTATGCTATGCTTGTTTTCAAAACAGTCTCAGAGAAATAAGTTGCAGCTAAAGAAGATCTAAAATTAACACAGACTGACAGCATAACTATATTAACACACAAAAATCTGTAAGCATGTTATAAGTAATAAATTCAGGAACACCACCTACCACTGAGATGCTAGGTTTTTTTTTTAATTGGATATATTTATTTACATTCCAAATGTTATCCCTTTTCCAGGTTTCCCCCTCTGGAAACCCCCTATCCCATCATCCCTCTCCCTGCCTCTAGGAGGGTGCTCCCCCACCCGCCCACCTACTCCAGCCTCTCCACCCTGGCATTCCCTTACACTGGGGCATTGAGCCTTCCAAGGATCTACGGCCTCTCCTCCCTAGGCCATCCAACAAGGCCCACTGCTGCATATGAGGCTGGAGCCATGGGTCCCTCCATGTGTACTTTTTGGTTAGTGGTTCAGTCCCTGGGAGCTCTGGGTGTGTGTGTGTGGGGGGGGATCTGGTTGATTGATATTGTTGTTCTTATGGGTTGCAAACCTTTTTAGCTCCTTTAGATGCTATTTTTGAAAGGCTACAAGATAAACTTTTCCTATGGAATTATCAAATTAAGGTTTATGGTCCTGACAGACTTTCTTCCATAATCCACGCCCCCCTCCCCAAGTATAATTTTAGGTCAAATTTTAAATGTAAATTGGATTCTAGCAACTGTAGAGTATTGTTACCTATGTCCATACTGCATTCACAATGCTACAAACCACCAGCCTTAGCCTTTTCTCATGCCCAGAAGAATGTCCAATGAAGCTGGGAAATAAGTCTGGAGCCCTGGGCTCAAAGTTTAGCTATAACTGAGGAACTTTCTCCATGTTTTATGGCAATTCTTTGCCAGCCTTCAGAAGCAAACACTGAAATTCCAGGGTGAGCTCTGGATTCCTGTGGAGTCCACGTCACGGTTCTGCCCCTGATGTTGACCCTGCCTGTGTTTGCATTATTCCATCTTCTGTCTTGACTGTAGTCAATCATCCAGAGACACGCCTCTCTCTGTGCCCAGAGTGCCAGCTTCTAGTGCAGTGCATTTGGCCAGCCCCCGGGGCCCCACCTGGCACCTGTCACTCCACCCCAGGAACCAGAACCTTGCCCAAACTCGGCCTTCTGTCAGGGATTCTGCAGCATATGGGCACATCCCCTAGAATCATGACCGCCACCTGCCTGGCTCCCAAGGGGTCACCCACTGCTGTGCCCTGTCCTTCCACATTGGACCTAATGCTCAAGATTGCCTGCACCATGCTTGTGCTTTCTCTGTGTCCCTTTCCTTCCTGAACTATCTCTCTACATCTACCTCCATGGCTCTTGTCCCGCTAGTCCAATATTTCCAAAACTAATGTTTCTCATCACTTAGGACTTGATCTAGCAGAGGAAATATCAGAGTAGGATAAAAAAAAAACCCTAGAATTTTTTTAGCAGTTTCAATAGTGAATTTAATAATGCTGTGACCCTAAAGGCTTAGCCCGGTAATCCTAAGTAGTCATTTTGACTTTCCGTATCTGTTATCTGAACTGTAAGGTGAAGGGCGTTAGAGCATGAGCCCCAAACTCCCTTTAGTTATAATTCCCCTTTCATTCTACAAAAAGCCTGAGGACTTGGCTTAGAGATGTAAAGACATTGTAAAATAAGTATGCATAAATTTATTAAAAATAACTATACCTCTGAGACTCAAATGTCAACATCCTCCCTTCACACTTGACACTACATACGATTACCTTCGTGATCTGGGAAGGGAAGTGGGCAACATACTGGTGATACACATCTATATTCAATTTTATACTCACAGCTACATTAAATTTTTAGTTATTTAAGACAGAAAAATAAATAGAAATATATAGAAATATATAGAAATAAATAGAAAAATAAATAGAAAAAATTAGAACGTCGATTACAAAAATATCAGTGAATGTGTCACGGAAGAAAGATGATTCAAATCAGGTGCTTCTTAGGCCTGGAAAGACTGTAGAAACCATGTCCAAGCTATCCAGGGATAACTTTGGTAAAAATTTCAGTGGACTAATGTAAATTAATTGTCAACACTATTTAGAAGTGATTAGCAGGAGAACTGATCTAGTTCTCTCTCTCTCTCTCTCTCTCTCTCTCTCTCTCTCTCTCTCTCTCACACACACACACACACACACACACATTAAATATAAGAAGCTGAGAGTCATCCATTTGATGAGGGTTCATTAACTTCCATGAATATGTCCCAGAGTTGTCACAAGAGTAGGTCCCAGAGTTGTCACATGAGTGTGTCCCAGAGTTACATGAGTATGTCCCAGGCCCTTTCCTGGGAAATTGGAGACATGATGATGAGCAAAACTGAATTCCTTCCCTTAAAAATATTGGCGGTTTCTCAGTTTCTCTATCTAATGGTGGAAACATATGGGCAAATAAACACTGTCAATAACATGTGGTAAGTGCCTCTGTGAGAAAGAATAGCCACACAGAAGACCAGGTGACCTGAGGAGAGTGCTCTCCTTACAAGGCAGAGTTCATTTTAGCTGGTATTTGGAAGAAGAATTCAACCACTAAACAATGGAGGAACCATTTGGTGAATTCAAGTCAGTGTACATTCACAAAGGCACAGAGATAATGAAAGCTTAGACATCTGCGAAGAATGCAGGAAATTGGACATATAGGGCTAGGATTGGAGAGAGAGGTGGGCAAGCTGCATTAAGGGTGAGGTACTTGAGTGTTTTTCTGCATTAGAATGACTTGCTGTGGGGCTTGAAGTAGAAAACGGATCTGCTTGAAAAAAATGATTCTGTATTTAAGGAGAAGATTGATATGACAGCCTGTACCAGGCGAATTAGAAAAATATTCTTTAAAAACATGTTTACAGTAAGAACTATAAGTATTGTCATCTAGAGGATTTCATGACTTACTGAATAGAGGTAGAGAAAAACTAAGAGACTTTTGGGATATTTCAGATCTGGGTAAGTGGGTAGGTGGTGGTCCTATATAGCAGAATAGGGATTACAGGAAGAGGTGCATATTGTGAAGAGAGGATTCAGGGGGAAGAGAAGATGTTCATTTTGGGAGAATGAATCATGAATATGGAGAAGTGCATTTGAAGTAGGATTCCAATAATGTCTGGGCTGAAAATAGAGGTTTGGGAGTCCCACATTAAACCGTGGTGGTGGTGGCAGGATCTGTGGGCAACGCTCAGAGTGCCCAAGCAAGTGGTGGCAGAAAGCGAAACCTGACAAGAAGGAGAAGGCAGGCAGAGATGTAAATCAAAGTTAGAAGCTAGATGTCACCGAGACACAGATAAAAGGAAACTAAAGAAAAATGAAATAAAGCAAAACTAGTGAGTTTAAAGGCAGCAGAGAATCCTTGAAAGGTAAGAAATGAAACGGTATGCATGTGCTCTCTCTCTCTCTCTCTCTCTCTCTCTCTCTCTCTCTCCCTGTGTGTGTGTGTGTGTGTGAGAGAGAGAGAGAGAGACAGAGAGAGAGAGAGACAGAGAGAGAGAGAGAGAGAGAGAGAGAGAGAGAGAGAGAGAGAGAGAGAGAGAGAGAATGAACTTCCCGGTGACTTAATTATATTTACTAATGTTAATGAATGAAAAAAGCAAAATGAGAATTGGGGTTGAAGGAAAACATTTTATTAACACAGAGATGGAAGGGACAACAGTGTTCTTAGATGATGAAACCAAAAATTTGGTTGAAAGGAAGGTGTTGATATGACAGGGAATAGAAGGACAAGGGCTCTGTGGAACGAAAGGATGCTTTTCCAATTAAGGGTTGAAACTCCTGCCTTCAAAACTCCTCCACTTGGCCAGGTCCTGTGGCTGCGAAACAGAAAGGCGGCAAAAGGGCAAATGGCTGGAATCTCTGACTGAATCCATTCACTTTGCTGGTGGGAACAAGGTCATGGTGTTAGTCGTCTAAGGGGAAGTAAAACAAGGGTAGATTTCCCTCTGGTAAGGTTAAGAGAAAAAATTGAAATGTGAGCTGTTTCGCATAGAAGAAAACACATTAGAAAAGCAGAGGTTCCTGGGCACTGTTTTGATGCTGTGTTTTTAAAGGAAAGCTGGGGTAAGGAGACAAAGAGGTTAATATGAGAGAGATGAGGGACAGTTGGCGATCCTGGGGAAGGGGCTGGCTTTGCAGAGGGGCAGTATAATCCTGTTCTCTGGCATGAGAAGGTAGTGACAGCTTCTAGACTTAGTCTCACACTTCATTAACGAAATCTCTAGAGTATCAGTGACAAGGTAGAGAAATTTGGGCTGGAGACTGAGTTAATTGAGCAGACAAATATTTTGTTGGTAATAAATGGTTTGGTCCTTGTATGGAGAGAATATTCTATTTTCATGGCCATAGATACTGTCCTTGGCTCTGTCCTAACAGATTTTTACTAGATTAAAAAAACAAAACAAAACAAAACAAAAACCATGTCTCCATCAGATGGGATAACAGTAAGGTAGAAAAGACACAGATGACAGAGATCTGTGGTGGCAGAAGTGAGATCTAAGGAGTTATTGACAAGGAGAAATACCCAGTTAAATTTACAAGATGAAAATAAAAACACTCAAATATAGTATTTTACTTAAGTGAAAGGAAACAATCAAACAGATTTTAGCAATAGAACTCGAGAAGTTCACGGCTGTAGAAAGGACACTTAGGTTTACAGTGTGACATTTAAAATACAGAAAAGGACACACTGATGCTGACCTAGGCATGGTTGTAGGAACTTCTGTGAACCAACTTTTCAGCAATGTGAAAACCAGTATTAAATGCAGTCAGTATTAAAATTATGGAAACTGAAAATTAACAATACATTAAAATGAGTACTAGATACTTTCACTCCTAATTATTTATCCCCTCTTTGTTAGAAGGCTCTCACTGGACTTTTGAAATGGAGGAATGCTCCAAATTACATCTTCTCCCATCCCGAAGAGCCAGTTTTAAATACTTATCAGTATATTACTGAATAATTTCACTATTAACTGTGTTGATGGAACACATGAGGATAGTTGCCTGCTACACACAGGCACACCCACACACCCACACATATATACACAAACGCACCAAGTTCATACAGTTCTCAGATATAGGTATTGAAATGAAATATGAAAATTATGATGACGGTTTGTGCACCCTTCCAATCACTTCAAATACTAGTTATGGAAGCATACTCAAAACATCTCTGTGGTTAAGAGCACCTCATGTTCTTTCAGAGGTCCCGATTTTGTTTCCCAGCACCCACATCAAGCTGTCCAAACCAACCTGGGGCCACAGGCTTTAGGGTTATCTGGTGCCTCTGGCCTCTGTCTTCTGGGGATACCTGCACTCATGTGCGTATCCCATACTCAGCAGCACACATATACACAATTAACAATAAAGAAAAGTAATAAAGATGAATAGTATCTTGGAGAGCAACAGAAAAAGAGCCAACAGTCACATCCAGTGAATTCTAAATGGGGTTGGCATAAAGAAGACTCAAGAAGAATGCCTGAACTGTGTCAAAACACTTGCTGAAATCATGGATGGAATAGATTCATTCTTGGTCACAAGTCATGCAAATAAGAATCATGGGGTAATCCCACGGAAAGAAAAATATCCCAGCAGAAACCCCAAGTTAAAGAAGAAAGCATCTGAAAGTAACATGTTTTCTTTAGTACAAGACATTTTAACCTTTAATAGAATCAAGAAGGGAGC
This sequence comes from Rattus norvegicus, assembly GCF_021556685.1. Lineage (NCBI taxonomy): Eukaryota > Metazoa > Chordata > Mammalia > Rodentia > Muridae > Rattus > Rattus norvegicus. Next base: position 72,112,480 of record NC_141544.1, read on the forward strand.
TGTGCCCAGCTAGCATAGGTGCTGTCTAACCTGAAATCTTTGAAGCTCAGCAATATGCAGGTTAAGCCTAAAGGCATGCAGCGGGGACCAATTTCTATGAAGCTAATTACTTCATGGCTGATTAAGAGGGAGCCCACGTCCTTACTGTCATTCAGACCATTAAACACATCCACTTTGATGGAAGCCTAGATGATGACAATTTACTAACATTAGGCAGATTCCTCATATGACCAATGTCAGGAATGAGACAGATAAAATTTAATGAAAGCTTCCTAAATTAAAAAGGAAAAAAAAAAGGTCAGTAAAACATTGGAGAGATTAGCTAGCTGCAGGGAGATAAACAAGGTGACATCTGTGAACTCTAGTTAGAAAGTTCTGGTCTCCTAATGCTTCAAGGAAGCTAAAGAAATTGGATTTGGATTAACAAGTGTAAGTCAAAGCCAACACACCACTTTCTACCTCTCATGATTTTCATGTGCCCTTGAATGACGATGTGGATGGGTGGATGAGTATGCAGAGTGGCTGCAGACAGCTTTCCGGGATTAACACTTGGGAATTTTGTCTTGGAAATACAGAGGGCTATCTTTGTCATCAAATAATTTTATGGTGCCTGAATGGTTGACGTATTTTGATGGAATTTGAAGGACATTTGGGATTAGGAGACGAAGGAAGAGTAAAGACTTGTCTCTAAAGACATTGGATGCCCAGGATTGGAAACCAGAAGAACTGTGCAGGAACAGACAGGTAGCTACTACAATCGGTTTAAAGGAAAGTCAAGTGAGCAGCAAATAGGAAGTTTTACCCCAGTGGCCTAAAATAAAGGGATGGAGAAGATTTTTGTTTTGTTTTGTTTTTTGTTTGTTTTGTTTAGGAAATCCTGGGACTGGAGCCTATTGGCCACCTGGGGTATGCCTTATCTTTCTAGGGAAAGGATTTTAAGAGAGAAGGGAAGTCTTAGCTTTCAAGCATGAAAGGGTGGAGGCTGCTAAGACTGGATAAAGCAACATTAAGTTGTGGCAAGGGCAGAAGTAGAAAAAATAGGTGGAAAAGACTGGATTATAGAACACCATTCATTCTGGATGGGGCCGAAGTCTCATCCAGATGCTTTAAGTCAAGAAAAGCAAACAATGCAAAGTTATATAAGTGAAAGTTCTTGTATCATACAACTATAAATTGTACACTATATGTACTATCCCCCCAAACCACCCCAATAACAGAATATTTTACAAGGAGGTATCAAAATAAATGAGGTATCATTGGGCTGGGTATCATGGGTCTAAAAAGCAGATAAAGTTGATAGAGTTAGGAATGTTCTCTCTAAGCAAGGATGCCCTTTCCCATGGAATGGCAGCTAACATTTAATGGAACCCAAATGAGGAGCTGTATTTTTGGAACCCGATAAGAAGACTGTTGGTGATTATTTCTCCAACATATGTGCATTCAAGAAAGAAGTGTAGAATGGGACAAGTTTGAGAATAGTGAGAGATGATCATGATTCTGTAGAAAGAAAATCACTATTAAAACATCTGGGTTTAAAATCAGTATTTGATATTAAGACCAATCACACTTCCTTTTTGTTTTATTCCTTTTCTCCATCCTCTCCTTCCCTCCCTCTCTCCCTCCATCCCTCCCCTCCCTCTCTCTCCTTATCCCCCTCCAGCCCCTGCCCCAGGAGAGAGGACTCATGCAATGTAAGCTTTGCTATGCAAACCTGAGGTCTGAAGTTTGGCTCCTTAGAACCCATTCATAAACTGAGAGGGATCCGCAGGAATACAGGATGTAGCAGGTGGCCTCCATAATTCCCGAGACAAGCACTTCAGGCACACTGGCTCGTTCAAGGTTCAGCAAGAAATCCTACATTGGTAAATGAGAGTGATAGATGAAGACACCCTCAAGGTCAACTTTGGGCCTCCACACATGTGTACTTATACATGTGCTAACATGCAGAGATAGTTGCATGCATAACACACATACACACACACACACACACACACACACACACACACACACACACACACACACTTTATTACTGATTCAATGGCTTTACACTTTATCCAGAACACAGAAAGAAATCAACTGGTAGACTCACCCAGTCTGGGCTTTAGGGCTCCTCACTTGTATGGGACAAGATTCACATTGTTGTATGTATGTTTGTATAGAGCTTGCAATAGTGAAATGTTTTAATAGCAATTCACTAGAATTCCTCTCTGTTTCCACTCAATTTCTCCCTTTGTGATGTTTTTACTTATGCCCATTGTCTGTTCTGCACTGAATGGATTGCAGACAATTGTGGGAACCAGATAAATGCGGTATTGTCACAATGTTGCGTGTAGCCTTAGTAGACTGACTAATGTTGCTTCTGGGGACTCCTGTATACCTTTAGGTTGTTGCCAGTTACTGGTGTCTTGAAGGAACACAGTGTGCCAACTCACTGGACATTCTAGCCAGAAGCAGGGGACCAAATGCTGAGTGACACTACACATATGTCTTACACTACCTGGCAGGTGTATCTTGGTTGAGATGCTAAGCAAAGCTTAGAATGCCTGACTCCTGAAGCTGTTCTTTTGGGAATTAATCCTACCTCCAGCTGTGTAAAATGCTAAGTGGAAGAGTCCATTCTCACTACGACAGATCAAAATGAAAGTTCCTTCTGTCAAGAATTACTCAGATAATGCCTTATATACAAACACAAGCTGTCATACATATTTTTTCTCATTTAATAGCAATCATTTAAAATAGCATTCTCTCAGGATTCATGTGCTTTTGTAAAACTGCCAGTGCCCTACACAACAAAATCTATCTGTATGGGCCAGTGAGATGGCTCAGTGGGGAAAGGCACTTGCTGCCAAGCCTGACAACATGGGTTTGATTCTCTGGATTGACATGGTGAAAGGAGAGAACCAGATTCCCAAAAGTTATTCTCTAACCATAAGCCCAGTAGCACGAGCACACACACACACATACATATACAGGTATACACAAATTAATAAATGTGATAAAATATGACAAAAAGTCTCTACATGGAGTCTCATGTATTAAGTCTTTCTGATCCCAACAATAAAAACAAATAAAGTCTGAGGAAGAAAATAAAATATTATCTTTCTATTCTCTTAAAAGTTTCTTTTGGGTTGGATATAGTAACACACAGTTTTAACCCCAGAACTTGAGAGGTAGAGGCAGGTGGATCTCTGTGAGTTGGAGGCCAGCCTGGTCTACATAATGAGTTTTAGGACAGCCAGAGCTACATAGTGGGACTCTGTCTTGAAGGCAATTATTTTCTTTTGTACAGTGAATGCCATACAAAAAATGCCATCAGATTATGATTCTTAAAATGTGAGGATATGAAAAATCTGATACAGACATGTATCAGAAAGTTAAAAACTATTAAATTTTCAGGGTTGTCATTATGAGCCATTAACCCTCACTAAATCATAAAACTGACATTTTTCCTTGTTCTAAACACTCATTTCATACCTGGCCTTTGCTGTTGTAGATTTGGTTTTGTTTTCTTTTCTTTTTGACAGAGTCTCATGTGTCCCAGGCTGGCCTCAAACTCATGTGACTGAGGATAACTTTGAGCTTCAGATTGTCCCACCTCTACCTTCACAACAGATTGCAGGTATGTGCCACTATGTCCAGCTTATGTTGTGGTGGGGATAAAACCTAGGTTTTCATGTATGCTAAGTAACAGACTGAGCTATATTTCCCATCCTCTATGTAATTTGCTCTTGTGCATGTATACATGAACATACACATGCCCACACAAGCTAGCCAGAGGACAGCATTGAATGCCAATCCTCAGGAATCATCTGCCTTGCTTTGAGGTAGGGTCTCTCATCTTCCTAGAGCTCACAGAGATTCAGCTAGAGTGGTTTACAAACCCCAAGGCTTCCCCTTTTCCCACCTCCTCTGAACTGGCATTGTACCTATGCAAACCTACAGCAGGCTTTTTATTTGTGTTCTGGGAATCAAAGACAAATCTTCCTGCCTGTGTGACAAACACATCACTTACTAAACTGACCTATCTTTCTAGCTCCCTGTGATTTTTATTGTTATCATTTTTAAAAGGATGGACAAAGTATAGAAGCTTGAGGTCCTATGAATCTCATGGATGTTCCCAGTGAGAGTACCAAGAACAGATCTGAAAGCTAAGACGTTGTGTCTGCTATTGGGTAATGTGCATTCTAGGCAAGGCACAAATAGGTAAAGACCCTTACATTACTGAATAAATAATAGAAAAGAGGCCAGGAAGGAGTTCAGTGGTTAGCTCAGTGATGAGACAAAAGGAAGCTGATTTCAGCCTCTAGTGGGGTGCTGATGATGCAGGCTGAGCTCATCTCCAGGAACCTTTTCCCTTGGGCTGCTTGATGAACTCCTAGGTCCCTGAGTCACATCTATTCACCCAGAAAAACGCCAAAATGGTGAGTTCAATCCTAGCTTATGGTCGATGCTCCTTTCTTCCCCTGCTACATGGCTCCCTGTCTGAGATTTACTTTTGTGGGGTATTTGCTGCTCAGTAATTTAGATGGCCTCCAGGGTTCACTGGAACAGGGGAAAGAGTGGAGGGTGTGTTCTCGTAGGATATAAGGCATATCTGGAAAGGTGAACAAGCATTCGAAGGTCTTAAAAATCATACAATTTCTGGCTTCAAAAATCTTGTCTGACCACAATAAGCACAATGAATCCTGGCAGTGAGGCCATACTGTGATGCTATCAGCCTAATTAATATGGTGACATCATATCACAGAGGCAAGCCTCACCCTGGAACAGATGTAGCCATGTCTTCCTGGAAGCCTTTGGCAGGTTCAGTCTGGCAGCCGTATCCTTGGACAGTGATGCAGGTCTAGCTATTATGTGCCAGCCGCTGGGTCAGGTCCTGGAAATCTATAGATGAATAAGGGAAGGTCTTTGCAAACAAAAAAGATTTATATTTGAATGTGGAGAGCAAAAAAGTCATCCTTGAAATGATAAAAGAGTGAAATGCTCTGCTCTGCTCGGCTGCCATGAGACCTGAGCAGGCAGAAGGAGCATCTGCAGAGTTCAATGAAAGCTAACGGAGGAGATAAACTATATAATTGATAAATGATCATTCATTTTTTAAGGCTCATATAAGGTGGCTTTTTTTTTCCAGAATGGCCTAAGAAATTTAAACAATCACGTGTTCAGTAAGTATATATTTTCTTTGTATTTCAAAGTGGAGAATGAGTGAAATAAAAGACGTGGCTGGAACAGGAAAAGGAGCTTGGGAATTCGGATTTGCCTTTTGTTCTTCAGACTGTTCTTCAAGAGTGACCGGAAGATGTCTGTGTCGAAATTCTTTCAGTGTGCTGAAACACTGTAGAGTTGAAAGGTTAGCGTATGTGCATGAAGGTCAACCATTTGTTAGAAGACATCCAGATAACTCACATTCTAGCAAATTCCTCAGGAGAATCTCATGTGCACTGAAGTGTTGACAGTAACTGACACGACAGCCCCAAAAGGATTTTGATAAGAATATCACATGACTATTACTTTAAAAATTTACTTTTTGTAATATTTAGTTTTGAAACAATAACTAGTCATATGTATTCATTATTAATAATAAATGTCACTATTTATTGATTATCAAGGATATTAATAATAAGTATTATTATTGTGTGTGTTTGAATATATGTCACATGCGTGCATCCAGAAGAAACTGTTAGACCCCCAATAGCCCGAGTTAGACCCAGGATATAGGTTCTGGGAACCAATTTCAGGTCCTCTGGAAGAGCATGAAGCACTCCTTTTTTTTTTTTTTTTTTTTTGTTCTTTTTTTCGGAGCTGGGGACCGAACCCAAGGCCTTGTGCTTCCTAGGCAAGCGCTCTACCACTGAGCTAAATCCCCAGCCCCCTAGCATGAAGCACTCTTAACAGCTGTGCCATTTTTCTAGCCTCCATGCTCATTATTTTAGACAAAAGCATGACGTTACAATATGAAAGATGGAGATCAGCCGTGGGTAAATATGAAAATAGCAAAGCTAGTGAGAATGTTACTGTAACCGTCTTCCTAAGAAATGATGGTTGGCTAAGCCAGAGGAATTGAATAAGGGAAAGAAGAGATAATCTGCAAAGAACTTTCAGAGATAAGGAAGAGACCAGTGGCTTGTGGACACACCATCTCTCAGAGCAGCCAGAATGAGGAATCTTGTCACCAGTGGGTTTTCTTCAGGGGTGAGGGTGGGTGTTCCTATTCCTGCAGCCGATGAACGTGATCCTGTGTCTAATGATTATGAGAAAGTAGTGAAGGCACAAAAGAGCAGAGCAACGGAGGTCACGGGACCTTGAAAGATAAGGAAATAGGAGAAAGGGGAAAGAGGCTTGAAGCTAGAAGAGGATCAAAGCCACCAGGCCCAGATTTTGTTGAAGACTGAAGTTGAGAAAACAGGAAATGATGTTTGGGAGTTGCTGCCATTGTCTCACCTACTCTTTCAGAGAAGGACAAAGAGTCACCTCAAGGTTTTGCTTAGGAAGCAGACTTGAGACATGGACTGCATTCTTTCATAGTCATTATTCCTCCAGGATATATGAGGAACTGGATAGAACAAGATCTCCGACCTGACACAGCAACTTTTTCTTTGACAAAACAGCGACACAGTAGTGTAGTGCCTAAGAACATGCAAAAGTATAGCTGTCAGGAAGGGCGGGGCAGGGAAAGCACCAACAGTCACTGGATCCTGCACTGCGAGTGAAGATCAGTAAGATTTTTGTGGGCAATGGGAGAGAGGAGTCTCAGGATGCAATGGAGAAATCATATTTGTGGTGATTTGAATACGCTTGGCCCAGGGAGTGGCATTACTAGGAGGTGCGGTCTTGTTAGAGTAGGTGTGGCCTTGTTGAAGAAAGTGAGTCACTGTGGGGGTGGGCTTTGAGATCCTCCTCCTAGCTGCCTGCAAGTCAGTCTTCTCTTGTTTGCCTTCAGAACAAGATGAAAAAGTCAGCGTGTGCAACACCATGCTGGCCTAAATGCTGCCATGCTCCCACCTTGATGATAATGGACTGAACCTCTGAACCCATAAACCAGCCCCAGTTAAATGTTGTCCCTTGTAAGAGTTGCCTTGGCCATGGTGTCTCTTCACAGCAATGAAACCCTAACTAAAACAATACTCAAATCATTTACTGAAATATGTAGGTAGGTAGTGACCTACCAGTATGGCCCCGCTGAGCAATAGCAGGTGCAGTGAAAATGATAAAGGCTTGAAAGATTAAACCCAGGTGAATATGAAAGCTATGGTAAGGTGGGGAAATACATGGTACTTCAGATTCCTGGAGCCCTGGATGATGAAATGGTATATATACTTTTAGAGCTTAAGAGTTGAATTGGTAATTAAAGCTGTTGTTGATCTAAATGGAAGATATTTGGGTGACTGAGTGGTAAAAACTTATTTCTACAATTTGCATAAATGCAGGTTCTTGGATCTGGCAGAACAAGTTTGAATTTAAGAGCTTAAGTCACCTCCATGGTTCTTACCTGAGAAGCAGATAAGTAATTAAACACATCAGCCCCAACAGCTCTTGGACATTAGGATTCTTGGATGGGTTCCAATAATATATGTTGATGGATCCCTGTTTGATTGTGTGGGTTTTGATTATTATATAAAAATCGCTGTTTTAAAAAGGAGGCTCTATAATTCCCTATTTTAGCTATAGATGTTCACTGATAAAATCTCAACTAAGTATATTTAGTTAGCCAAGTATTTAGATAATTAATAATTTAGATAATGATAAGGCCGTTGGACTTCTTAATAAAATTTTAAGAAAATAAACTCAAGAAAAT